>NC_028639.1:4263573-4322248 GCF_001406875.1 Solanum pennellii | reverse complement strand
GGGTGGGGGGTTGGCCGGTGGGGGGAGGGTTAAGGATCGGGTGAAAAAATAAATTTTGAAATTGAAAATATTTTTTTTTAAAATGATGTTTTTCCCCCAAAAAAATATAATTTGAAATTGGAGGAGAGTATTTGAAAAATGTTTTCCTTAATTTTGATGAAAATTAGTTGATTTGAAAAATATTTTTCAAAACTTTTGTCCCAATCAAACATTAATAGATTGAAAAATATTTTCCACCAAACACACTCTAAGATATATAAAATTTACAATAAACCAATAATTTAAATGTGATTTTACCATTAACTCTTTATTATATACAAAAAAATAATATCAAATATGACTTATAACGAAAACAATATCAAATTTATACATATATTATCTTCTCTAATAACTAAACAATCCCTTATATTCTATAACTCTATTTTCTCGATTGTCACCCAATTCGCTCTTATATAATAAAAGAATATATATCGATTAGATAAAATAAATAACTTCAACAAATTATTTTTATAAAAGATTCTAAAAAAAAGATCTTTTCTCACTTACTGGTAGACTTAAATTTAATCCTAAGAATTATAGTTGTATAAAAAAAAATACAAATGTGTAGGAACAAAAATTGGTTCACATATTTCTTTGATTCCATTGACAATTCCATGTTCACATGTTTATCTTAATTTGTTTTTTCCTTTTTTAACTAATTTAATTTTGTTCTTTCTAGATCCTATATATCTTTCTATTCCTTTCACATTAAAAAAATGTCAATGTGGGTACTTAAATATAAATTTTGGTATAATGGTAGGTAATATAAACATGATCACTGAGAATTATACTACAATTGATTCACAAAATCTTTTGATTAATTATAAATTTTAAATATAAGCATTGAAAAATTCAAATATACAACATTTTTTATTTAATAAATTTTATATATATGGCGTGAATCTGAATAAATTATAAAAATACTAAATAAATCTAACTTCATAATGATAAATATTTGTAAAAGATTAATTTTTTCCTTAAAAGACCTTTTTTCTTCTTCTAAATTTGTAGTTTTCTTGACGTAAATTTAAATACATGCAAAATAAGAGAATGTTTGGTCAATTTTTTTTTGAGATATTTAAGCATAATTTAATTGATTTAAACTTCTCATTATATATTGTTAAATAAGAAACAAAATATGAAATGTTTCCAACTACAAGTTTTATTAATCTAAAATTTTCAAACACATATATGACATATTATAATGATGATAAATTTCAAAAAAAAAAATAATTTGTTTGAACTTGCCTCATAAATCAAAATTGACAAAATAATTTGTCAAAGCAAAATATAGATAGAGTACATTGAGAAAAAAAAGATTGTTGAACTAATCCTCTTTGTCTGCCACCCATAATAATAATAATAATAATAATTGTCTACACATAGAAAAAGACCATTTCTTATTCTATATCTCCTCCCCCACCCCCCAAAAAAAAATCATTTCAAGGGTATAAATATAGGTGTATCATGTAAATCCCAAATCTCCACCTCTTTCATTTCACAAACATATTAATGAAAAATTAGTATATTCAAAAGTGTTCAATATTCGAAAATTATAACCGTATTGTTCAGATCAGTTTACAGTATCTCAACTAATCTAATAGAAGATCTGTTATTTTAAGATGGGGAATTGTTGTAAACGTGGATCGAACATGATATATGTTGAAGACGATGATGATGAGTGGGAATATGTCGTATCACCAAAAAATTTGTTCGTAGAAAAAGACAAGTTATTTTCGTCTTCCTCCACCTCATCGTCATCATCATCATCGTCTATTTCTTCTTCGACGATTAATTACAAAGAGGTGAAAATACGAATTACGAAAAACGAGCTTGAACAAATTCTAGCTGGAAAAATTAACAATATGGAGGAAGTTACAATGGAGCAACTACTGTCTGGATTTATAAATTCTAGCAATAATAGCTTTGATTTTGAAAATATACAACGTCAACAATCATGGAAGCCTCGTCTTCAAAGCATTCCTGAAGTTAATTAACATCAGAGACGAAGTTAAAGTTTTTATAATCAGCGTACGTATTTAAAATGAACTTATTTTATGTAGCAATAGTATAATATATTTTGTATATATATTTATAAATCGAGTCTTATTTTATCCGTTCTAGATCCGTCTTTGAATAGGAAAGAGTTGATGGTGAGGGAACTTTTTGCTCCTTCCTTGTCCTTGTCTATTTTTTTTATTTTTTTTCTATTGATGATGTTGTAAAGAAATTGACAAATTTGTTGTATAAATTTAGTTTGACTATTATTTGAACGTTTTTGAATTGGTCGATATTTGAATGGTCCCCATTCCAATAGATATTAGTTCAGATTTATTTATTTTTGTAAATTGTTTTAGATAATTTATGTGTCATTATTAATTATTATTCAACATATTAAAAAGTCATACAGTGTCATTAATATTTATTTTTTGAATAAAGTTAAATCTTGTAAAATTATATTTGAATATCTAACATGTGCTCTATATCTTGCTATAAACTTAATTTGAGTAGTAACACCTTTTGACATTTTAATAAATTTAAATGTGTCAAAAATTTCATATAAAATTATATTGTTAACCTAGTGGTATATAATAATATTGTAGGAGTATATAATAATATTGTAAATGTTAGTGCACAAAAGATAAACAAAATTCTTTAAATCACACTCTTCTCTGTTCGGAATTATTTGTCATTTTACGCTTATCGAAAGTCAATTTGACTAATTTTCAAAGGTAAATTAGATCACATTAATTCGATATTTTAAACAAAAAAATTAGATATTCTAAAACTATATGAAAAGTACTATAAGTTACAATTTTTTGCATATTAATATGATTAAAAAAATTCATCTTAAAATGTTAGTCAAAGTTTTTATAGTTTGATTCTAAAAATAAAAATCATGACAAACGATACCGAACGAAGAGAGTAATACTTATCGCGCAAAAAAAGAAAATTGCCTGGGAAAACAATCCCAAGGGAAGCTCCTCGCTAGTATTTTGCCCCACTACTGAACATTGCGCACCCCTTTAGAGGATACAATACATTGAAATAAAGGAATTGATTGGTGAATCTCTCCCATCACTTGATTATGCGATAGATCTAGCGTCATTTCCCATTCATCAGGCTTGGGAGAGGAGGTAGACGCTCCCCCACCCGAAATCCTTTCCTGTGCAATCTACCATTTCTAACAACAATTCATAAAAAAAATTGAATTTTGAGTTGTCTCACTTTTTTTTTAGTAAAAACGTCTTAATTTTAAAATTTGAATATAAAAAAAGATTTAATATAAATACTAAGTAAGAATATATATTTTTTCTCTTTCATGGTCAAAAGCACCTCATATTAATGTCACATCATATTGTATAACTATTTAGATAAAGTATGATAGCTTAAATGATTAGCTAGCTAATCAGGTCTGTGTTTCATATCGATAAATTCCAAACTAAACATTTTAATATTTTTTGTTTAATAAAATACTTATCCCTAGTGCTTTGTCAAGAGACAAAGTCAAGTTTTACATCCTTAATGAGTTGGTGTGAATAACTTAAACGATATACTTTTTTTTTGTTTACTTAATTCTTTTGGCATTTCCTATGTTTAAAAAGAAATTTAATGTTTATATAATCGCTTTATCTTTGATAATATTTTAGATCATAAATTTTAATTTTTTAATATTTTTTTAATATTCAATCAAATATTATCACATAAAATAAAATTATATATCATAAAAAGTCTTGGTATCGTGGTTGCATACTCGATGGATTTTAAAGAACACAAGTGATACAGGTATGAAATAGTTAATGTAGTTGTTTAACGTCATAATTAAGATCACTAAAATATTAAAGAATGAAGGTGGAGTACAATGATCCTATTGTACAAGAATAAAGGTAGCATATGACAATAACTATTGGGCTTCAAACTAAGTCATATTTATAGAAGTTTGGAAGAGAGTGATCGAGATAAGGATTGGAGTGATGTATCTGTTTTTGAGAATCAGTATCGATTGCAAAAGTCATTCATCTTGTGGGGATATTGTTGGAATAGTATAAAGACATGGAAAGACTTACACATGATATTCATCGACTTAAAAAATGTTTACGATAAAGTTTACAGGAAGGTACTTTGGAGTCTAAAGGTGTACATATGACCTACGATATGACAATTAAGGATATGTATGATGGAGCCAAGATCAAAATTTAACCAGTGAGAGATGACTTAAAACACTTCCAAATTGTGATGAGATTTCACTAGGGGTCAACCCTTAGCTTGGTGGAAGTGAAACTTGATGCATAAAGTTGTATCCAAAAGAGTGAGTTCCAAGTACTAGTTAGGTTATTAATTTAAGAAAATGGGGGAAATTGATAACGATTTCGTTCATTATATTGAAGTGGTGTAGGTGAAATATAGCTTGATCGTTTAGATATTTTGCGATAAGAATGTTGGAAATGCTTGAAGGTAAGTTCTGCAAAATAATGATTAGACCAACGGTAAGTTTTGGTATGAGATGTGCCTTATACTTCTCTAAGGAGTCATCTGATTTAAATTTGAAGATGGATACCTTCTACAATCCACTATTTCCTTTCCACGTGATAGTTCCATCATTTTTCAGGTTTTACTTTTATTTATGCTAGAATTGACTTTTTTTACTCGAAAAATGTCAAAGCATCCTGACATTTCTCGATAACTCCATATCAAATAATTGAGAAAAAAAAGCTATATAAAAAAGGGACAAGTTTTTGTATAACACAAAATTTAGCAAGAGATAGTTAATGCCTTTTCTTACCTTGTAAATTTGACAATAAAAGGTCAATGTCTAAAAATAGACGTAAATTAGAATTAGGTTATGAAGAATTATTTTGTATGTGAGTGAGATCTTACAAAACAAACATTTAGTTATACTGAGAGTCCTTAATTTTTCCCCTTGATTACAATTTCTTCTCATGTAAATATGCAATTTCCTTATTTTTCTTATTTGTTCCTGTTTATATCATTGATTATATCATGAAAAGATTTTATTATCTCGATTTTCTTATTTTATTATTTAAGATAAAATCTCTTACTTTATGTAGTGTTATTATCAAAAGTACTATTTTTCTTATTTTATCATAAAACGTGAATCCTTTTGCTTCTCAAATGGGAGGTCACTAAAGTTCTTATCATTCATCGAATCGTCACTATGTTTCTCCTTCGAGAAGAGTTACAAAATATATGACATTCATTGTGACAATAACCGTATTTAGGTCACAACACTTGTATCCCTTTTTATTAGAGGCCTAGCTAACAAAAATACCTATTTGGTGTTTGTGCTTTTTTTGCTACTAACTAGATTGTATTTCATGAATATTCCATCAAATCTTACGAGTATGCTAGTATATTTTGTACAAATTACACCACGACTTTATTATTGTCTCAATCAAAACTTTATTAATAAAACTTTTGGCTTATCTTAATACCGCTGGTTGACATCACCCTGTAATTTTACTTATCAAAATAAAATTGCTCTAATACAATATAATGCTTGATAATAAAACTGTACAATTTTATTCATTCGTCGAGACACACATATATAGCAAAAAACCTAGCAATCATATCCAGGTGAGAGTGATTTCCATAGAGAACAAAAAAAGGAAAATAAAGTGTAGATAGTTCGAATACGGGGAGAAGAGGTGCACATATGTGCCAATGAAAAAATTGACTGCACTGGAATTACAAGAAATCGCCGTTGAAAAATTGATTATAGCCAAACCAAAACGAAAAAGAAAAAATTAATTACATAATAACATAATCTTAGATAGGAAGATTTAAAAGTGGTACATTTCAATGTTGTTTCATCCTTACTTATTTCACTCGTTTTCATAACTCCACTTTTCAATTGGAATTTTAGTCGTTTTGCTAGAGAATACAAATAAATTGCTAAAAAAAGAGACTAAACTACCAATTAAATGACCTACTTTCCACAAGAACACCGCTTTATTTTTGCAAGTGGGGAAAAAGCCTAGAAAAATAACAAGGGCAAAAGCTGGCAAAGAAAGTGTGTAGCATTTTCATGGAGTTTTTTCCCATGAAGTCAATGAAGAGTGTTCAAAACTTTGGCATTTTCTGATCTGTGGAATATCTTTTAGGTAATAATTTGAGCCTCATTACTTTAAATCTCTGTCAAAGTTGCAATCTTTTACCCTGCTAAAAATCCCAAGTTGTTGATTTATGGTAATTTGTTGAGGAATTGAAAACCCCCAAAATTCAATCTTGTTAAAGTTGCAATCTTTTGGTTTTTAAACTTCAAGTTCTTGATTTCTGGTTACTTGTTGAGGAATTGAAGAACCCAAAATTTAATCTTGTTAAAGTTGTAATCTTTTGGTCTTTAAACCTCAATTTGTTGTTTTATTGTGACTTGTTGAAGTTCAATCTTGTTAAAGTTGCTATCTTTGTTATGTTAAACCCCAGGTTGTTGTTTTTTTGTAACTTGTTGAGGAATTGAAGTATCCAAAGTTCAATCTTGTTGAATAGACTGTAGAAATGGGTGGTTGTTTTAGCAAGAAGTATACCCAACAAGATGCTAATGGGCATAGGGCAGGAAGAAGTGTTAATCAAGCATATCAAAAACCACCACAACCCCAGCCAGAAAGGCCATATCAACCCCAGCCCCAGCCGGAAAGGCCATATCAGCCACCGCCACAGCCAGCATATCAGCCACCGCCACCGCCAAAGCCACAATCTCAGCCCCACCCTGTTCCTGTTACTGTGCAGCCTGGACAGCCCCAAGACCAAATGCAAGGACCCCATATGAATAACATATTGGGAAAGCCTTTTGAGGATATTAGAAAGCTCTATACACTTGGGAAAGAATTGGGTAGGGGTCAGTTTGGAGTGACTTACTATTGTACTGAGAATTCAACTGGGAACCCTTATGCTTGCAAGTCCATACTTAAGAGGAAGCTTGTAAGTAAGAATGATAGGGAGGATATGAAGAGGGAAATTCAGATTATGCAACATTTGAGTGGGCAGCCAAACATTGTGGAATTCAAGGGTGCTTATGAAGATAGGCAGTCAGTACACCTTGTGATGGAACTTTGTGCTGGAGGAGAGTTGTTTGACAGGATTATCGCCCGTGGATATTACTCAGAGAAGGATGCTGCTGAGATTATTAGACAGATTGTAAATGTTGTTAACATTTGCCATTTCATGGGTGTCATGCATAGGGATCTCAAGCCAGAGAATTTCTTACTGACTAGTAAGGATGAAAATGCTATGTTGAAGGCAACTGATTTTGGACTTTCTGTCTTCATTGAAGAAGGTAAGTTTCTTGCCCCTCTAGATTAATAACATTACACCTGAGTTTTCAAGAAGAAATTGTTGCGTTGTCAATATTATGTTACTTACTTACATGACTTTTCTTGCTTGGATGTGTCCAAAGTTTCTCGGACTCTGGTGTTTGATACGGGTGTGGATCTAGAGGTGATCCTTCATGATTTGAATTTTAAGATACGGGGGTATGGATCCAGATACGGATATGAGCGCGGCGATTCGGCTAAAAATTAACTCGTATATCTAAAAATAGAGTTCTATCTCTAAATTAGGAGAATCGTAGAAGAAGTATAACAAAAAGGACTGACATAGAAATTTCTGTAGACAAGTTATATATATATCTTCAATTTCACCTTAGCTTTTGTTATAATTACAGAATCATTAGATCTGTCCCAAATTTCTATGTCAATTTTGGTCAAAGTACCCAAAATCGATTGACCATATCCGGTACAGATCCCACACCCTCACCCACATCCTCGTCGTGTCGAAATGGGTATGTCCCCGAAAGTGAAGAGTTCAAGCAACTTGGGATGTGTCTGGCAATGCATGACAACATTTTTAGTGCTAAGACGCATTAGTAGTATCTATTTGACAAATTTTTGAAAAGAAGAGATTTGATTGGGGTAAAATGTAAAGATACACAAACCTTTGTAGAAGTGTATTCTTGTGTTAGCTAGAATAAGATTTGTTTCAATCCTACCAATCAAACAAGCAATTAATGATTACCATGAATGCAAAAAGTATTGATTTTAGAATTGCAGGATCAAGTGGGAACTTGGCAGGTCTTGCAGCTATTAAGATTTCAAAAGATCTCGCAGATCTGTATTTTCTATGTTCTGTAATGCAGTTCGCTGTCATAGTTTGAATAACCTAAGAGGATTTTCATGCTATAATAATGATCCAATCTAGTTTCCTGAACCCAAATTTCATCTTGCTACTGTTTGCTGCCGTCAGTGGCCTGTGGGTTGTGAAGGTGATTGAGTAAGACTCTTTAACCGAGAGTGTGAGTTTCTGTAGGAGCATCTCTCATCACTGAACTATCCCTTTCCTGGTAAAGCAATGTGTCTGTTATAAGATTGGCAAAAGTGTTAGCATAGAGCATTTTGTTCAGTGAATATGTCAAGAATTCTTGTATTCCAGTCTAGACTCTAGAGTACCTTGGAAGAGTTTAAGTGTCTCCAAGAAAAACTGCAAGTTTTGGAATAAAAATTGTACTCATTTATTAAGTGTTAAAGTTGCATGCTAGCTAATCAAAAAGTAGTTTATAGAAATCAGTGGCATTAAACATCTTTGTAAATATATTTGTCCATGATCCACAACTAATTTTAAAAATTGTTCCAGATTACGTATATTGTGACTAAGTTTATACTCCCGGAGAGTTCCAAATAAACCGCGTAGCAATGATTTGTGCTAGCCAAAAGGGACAAGTATTTGAAAATATCCTCCTTTTTGGTTTATTTTGGTGTACCCCGAGTTCCCCATTTGTAGAGATGATTGCATGTCTTCTCTAGAACCATATTTTCGTGTAGGTTCTTTACTTCCTTATATATTGCTTGTATACAAGAGAGTTATCCCAAATCAATAGAATTATTACCTAACCAATAAAAGACGGGGTGTATTTGAGTTCTCTATCCCTTAAGATACCCTTGGCTGAGTCAGGCACGATTCATGACTTATATATGCATGAAAGAGAAAATGGTGACTGCGGTTGATCCTAGAACATCTGAAGTGTAGGAATATATTTATTGATTAGAGACATATAACCTCCTCAAGTAGAGACTCATAAAATCACCACAGAAACAACAAAAGTTTGTATAAGATTTAAATTTTTGTAACTTCCTCTCCCCTCGTTTTACCCAAGGGTGTAGCCTAGTGGTCAATGAAGTGGGAGAGGAACTATGAGATCTCAGGTTCAGATACCAGCGAAGGCAAAAAAATCAATTAGGTGGTTCTTCCCATTTGCCTAGGCCTTAGTTGGCTAAGTTACCCGTTTGTATAGTCAAGGTGTGTGCAAGCAAGCCTGGACAGCACCATCATAAAAAAAACTTGCCCCTCTTTTTTTTTGGTTACTTCCCCATTTAACTGGATTTAAAAAATTCTGCTGATACTTGAGCTAATTACTCGTTTGTTCCTACAAGGAGCTAATAAAATTTTTAATTAATTCGGTTTAATAAAATAACGATTAAGACATAAAAATAGCGGACTTAATAAATTCTTTGTCCAAGATAGCATGTTGTCGACCAGACAAAATCCACTTGGATCTTTGTAGAATATCCTAATTTAGTGGTACTGGCATCCCAAAAGATTGTCAGTGATGCATAAGTTTTAAGTTAGAATATTACTTAATTTTTTTAACAAACCTTAGTGGATCCATCCCAACTTACTCTAGAGGACAATCTCATTTTTTTTTTTGCTTTTTCTTTTGCCTTGTTATTTGTAATTATTTTTCACTCTTTTTTTTGGGAGATATGTATAAGCACATCCCCTCGTCTTGTAATCTGAGTTTCTTGGGTTCTTTGACTTCAGCTGAATTCACAGACTACTTAGACCTTCATCTGATTCAATATAAAGTACCTTTTATGCTTTTATGTTTGTGTTGCCGCTATTTGAGTATTCCAGCATGGATCATTTCAGTAGTTGACTTCAATTATCTTTTGTTTCCTCCACTCTTCTGTTTAGAATCTAGAATAGATGAACTAATGTTTCATTTATAAATGTCAGGGAAGGTGTACCGTGATATAGTTGGTAGTGCATATTATGTTGCCCCTGAAGTATTGCGGCGTAGTTATGGGAAGGAAGCAGATGTATGGAGCGCAGGTGTTATTTTGTATATTCTGCTCAGTGGTGTACCTCCATTTTGGGCTGGTAAGGATGGCAATAGAAGTTTAATAAGATGATTTACTTCGTGTTACTCTTTGTGTTCTGTCCTGTTAACGTGTTTTCCCGAATCCTTTGCAGAAACTGAAAAGGGAATATTTAATACCATACTAAAAGGAGAAATTGACTTCCAAAGTGATCCATGGCCATCCATATCAAATAGTGCCAAGGACCTTATTAGGAAAATGCTAACGCAGGAGCCAAGGAAGAGAATTACTTCCGCGCAAGTTCTTGGTATTTCTCTCTTTCTCTTTCTGTAATCAAAAGTTACAGCAGCGTGTCATGTCTTTAATTGGTTCTGCATATACGGTTTTATGTAATAGGGTGTAGTCATGTTTAGGTTTTGCATGCATTTAGTAAATCTTCCAAGTATAAGCTGCATTGCTCTTCCATGGCTTTGTTCAAAAACAGACCTTAATGAAATCATTGGCTTGATTACAGCGTAGACAAATACGTTATCATTTTCCCATAGTGTATGACTTTTGTCTTGGTGTTGCTTTGGATAGATTATGGATCTTTACTTCACTAACACACTGTGATTTGGTGATGGCAATTGTCCACACAAATGATCTGATTAATGAATGTTTCACACATTGAATTAATTAGATGACTGAAATGGATGAGAGTTATGGGCTTGAAGATTTTTACCAAAGTGATAGACAAGTTTTATAGAATAGTGGCGTGACATATAATTTTATGTGAGAGTGTATGTTAGGCCTCTAAGACGTATTATTTCTACAACATGAACGGAGATACATGTGCGGTCATACAATTTTGAACAAAATTAGAAACGAACCTGTAGATGAATTTGAAACGCCTAAACAATTGAGCCAACATCTGCTCTTGTGTTCAGGGGACTCAAAATATAAATAGATTCATAAAAAAAATAAAAAATTACCTTACATTATATATACAGTGTAATTTTTCCCAAGGGGGTTCAGGTTATTCTCGTTCCCCTCTAGATCTGCCCCTGGTTGCATGTTAAGATTTTATTAGTTGTTACACTTGCATTAGGTATGGTGTTATATAGGATTTTCTAGTCTACTTGGAGATTTGTATGCCAATGTAGAGATAAATTGTGACCTCTAGTTTTAGAGAGTTCCTAATTTGCCTTTAAAAACAAATTATTTACAAAGAAAAGTAGAAAAGGGATGAACTTAGATAAAATATAGTGGAATAGTCATAGATGATTCATATAGCCAATCCCAACTTTGGTTTGATTGAGACTTTTTGAGTTGAAACAGTCTCCGGGTTGAAAGTAAATCTGGGAAAGAGCAGTATATGGAGTGGCTAGGGTTCTTGATTTAGTGCAGAACCCCCTTGTCTCTGTCCAACTTACTTCCTAGATTCTTAGGTCTTTGACTGCAAGCAAGAGGCGGCTTGTGTTAAATACTCTATATGCTGGGTTTAAGTTCTGCTTGCTCGTTTGATACTTAGCATTCATGGTGCTTGTTTCTGCAGAACATCCATGGCTTCGACTTGGAGAAGCATCAGACAAGCCAATAGACAGTGCAGTCCTGTCCAGAATGAAGCAGTTCAGAGCAATGAACAAGCTCAAAAAACTCGCATTGAAGGTAGAATCTAATATTGCATTCTTATTTTGGCACTGCAGGTGGTTAAGTATTTTCTCGAGACTGCTATTACTCAGAATCTTTGACTATCATTACTGGTTCTTCAGTAGCAAAAATGGTGTGGGATGCCGTCCATACTGAATTATCTAGAAGATGTAGCATTTATTAGGCATTTGATGTTGGAAGTAAGCTCTTGATATTCTGTTACATTTGTAATCTCCCTAGGTCATTGCGGAGAATTTATCTGAAGAAGAAATCAAGGGTCTGAAAGCTATGTTTCACAACATTGATACGGACAATAGTGGCACAATCACTTATGAAGAACTGAAGTCGGGATTGGCTCGGCTTGGATCAAAGCTAACGGAGACTGAAGTCAAGCAACTCATGGAAGCTGTAAGTAACTGAGTATGATGCCTCTGACTAGATAGGATTTTGCTTTATTTCAGTT
Source organism: Solanum pennellii (assembly GCF_001406875.1). NCBI lineage: Eukaryota > Viridiplantae > Streptophyta > Magnoliopsida > Solanales > Solanaceae > Solanum > Solanum pennellii. The sequence continues at coordinate 4,310,008 of NC_028639.1, read as the reverse complement.
TCTGACCTGTACATGGCTTGACATTTCAGGCTGATGTGGATGGAAATGGATCAATTGATTACATTGAGTTTATCACTGCAACGATGCATAGACATCGGCTAGAAAGGGATGAGCATCTCTTTAAAGCTTTTCAGCATTTTGACAAGGACCATAGTGGGTAAGTCCATAAATATGATCATGGCTTCCATTTATCTGACCTTCTAAATGAAATTTGTCTTCCTAATCTTGGTGAGTCCAGAAAATATTCCACATGCCATTGCGGATCAATAAAGATAATTCTTTCCAGAAGCAAAAAGAAAAATATAGTATATCTTATATTATGACATAGTGACATATCCTTACCACAAAGGTACATCCTACCCTAACCAAATCCCACTTTTGGGATTACATTGGATATGTTGTTGTTTTTTGTTGTTGTATGGATTCATGGCATCAATAGGGTAATCAATAGCTTGATAGGGGCCGGATGTCTTGCAAATGATAACTTTTGATGCTAGACCATTGAGATATTGTGTGTAAAACCTCCTAAGCCATCTAATTGCTTAATTTACGCTAAGTTATAGGTGGGATTGCCCATAAGTGGTTGGATATAATTCATTTATTTAAATGTTGTGTTGGCCGGACTCTTAATAAATGTAGACAGGTGCGTGCTAGATTCTTCAAAGTAGTGTATTTTTGTTGGATCCGGTACGGGTGTGGCAGCATTTTAGAGAAGTCCAAAAAACATAAGCTTAAAGGGGAGTAGCTTCCTATTTATTTAATTTGGGAGAGTTAATACAGCAATACTTAACGCTTACCCGAATATCAGATGGACCCTCATAGTTTTTAGCATAGGTAGTTCCATCATGAAACCTTCCGGAGTATAAAGGACTAAGGGGAATCATTTTAAATCAACAGTATTATGGTTTATAAAATCAAGGACTAAAGGTGATTCTGAGACATCCTCCTGACTTATAAAAAAAATCTTTGTAACGGTATGTGTGACATATTGATCTCTCTAAGTTTTGTTTCTATGCTCGGCTATTTTGGAATCTTCTTATGGTTTTTGAACCTTTTAGAAGCATTGTACTTTTAAGGCTCTATCCGTCCATACAAGTAGTTGTGGTGTTGCCCCTGTAGTTTCTTGTCCTTTGATTCTGTTACTATCTATTGGTCTTCATACTTCGATTATCATATTATTTTGTTGTAGTTACTGTTCACTATCTGCTGTTTTTGTTACGATCTGCTATTTCTCGTACTTCAGTTGCTTTTTTCGGGACTGCTTTAGACTATTTTTCTCTTGAGCCCAGGGGCTATCGGAAACAACCTCTCTACCTCTGAGGTAGGGGTAAGGTCTACCACGGACCCACTTTGTGGAACTACATTGGGCGTGTTGTTGTTGTACTTTGATGGCTGTAGTATATGAGTTGGGTGTGGCCTGTTTCAAACCTTAACATTTCACACATTCTTACAGATTCACCTCTTTTTTCTTTCCTTTTTCCGAGTAAGTAACGCGTACACTTTTAATTGTTGTTGATGTTATTCAGATTCATCACGCGAGATGAATTGGAAAACGCTATGAAGGAATATGGTATGGGTGATGAGGCCACCATCAAGGAGATAATCGCAGAGGTGGACACTGACAATGTAAGTCGTGTTATATGAAACGCTCGACGTTGGAACTCTTTAGTGTGGATAGTTTCATACCAACTCTTCCATTTGAACAGGACGGTAGGATCAATTACGAGGAGTTCTGTGCTATGATGAGAAGTGGAACAACACAACCACAACAAAAGCTTTTCTAGTGCATCGAGAGCAAATTACCCTTGCAACGAGCAGAGAACGTTCACCAGCCAGCACGATGGAGAGATGTCTATCACGAGAGGATCAGTAACTTAACATACTTTCATATTTCTTCAATCCTTCAGCTATCTTCAAAAAGCACTGGAGTACATGAGACCTTTTTCGCGTAGGTTGAGTTCGCGTGGAAAATGTGTGTATAGCTAGTTAATGGTATATTTCGAGTTTCTTGTAATGTATCTGATCCCCCTTCGTAATTTTGTGTGGATCGCGTTGTGACGTTGACCTCCCGTAGAGATTATAACAAGACAATCTGAATATAGCTTTATGCTTGAAAAAGAAGAGGGGATTTTTGTTGACCTTAATGCTGTTGAATTCCTTAAAGATGTTAATAGACTGATGTCTATGTGAAGCATTTGGAAGTTTTTCATGTTTAATAGTTGGCATAATACATAAATGTGCTCTTTAACTATTTTATTACACATTTATGTGTTATAACTTTGAGTGTGTACAGGTAAACGCTTAAACTTGTTAAAAGTTAAACAAATTAAACACATGAGTCCAATTTATGTGGCATAATACATGTGGGATATCATGTAGGACACAAATTGCTATATAGAACATAAATTGTCATGTAGGATGCAACTTAGGACATCTGTGTTTATTTGGTCGAGTTTTTACAAGTTGAAGTGTCTACTTGTACACATGCAAAGTTGGAGGGCATACGTGTGATATGAGGTTAAGTTAAATGGTATGCTTATATATTTACATTAACAATTTCACCTTGTATTCAATTATTTCGTATATTAATTTACTTCTCCTATTTCATTTTAAACTATTGCATCAAATATTTTCGTGCTCATTAAAATGTGTAATTTAATAATTTATCACTATAGCATAAAAATGGACGGTTTGAATTATCATTTAATTTTTGTGCATTCTTCGTAGTAAAAAGGAGTAATTTTGATGTGTATTACTATTTATTGGTTGATTTGTTTGTATATATCTTGCTATTTTATTGTCTTTTTTCTTTTATAATCTTGTGCTGCATATTTTCCTTTTGAACCGAGAATTTATCAGAAATAACTTCTGTATATCCCCAATCCTCAAATAGTTGGCAAATATAGAATATAACATATCTATAGTATATGCATAAGCATGATCTATGCTATCTCAGTAAATATCCTTTTTTGAATTTCATGTTTGCTTGAGAATCAACATTTCTAAGAGAAGAAATAGTAGATTAAGCTAAATGAGTTTTTCAAATACTTTTTAATTATTATTAAATCAAGATTTGGTCAATTTAACATTGAAAACATCATGTTATTGAAACAATTATTAAATGAATCAATAATATAGTTCTGTAAGTAATAAGTTGATAAATTCTAAATAAAGATAAGAGTTAGAATCATATAGTCTGATTAAAAAAATTGATAACTTGATATATCCTTGTATACATTGAAATTTTGTGAGACTTTACAAGATGCGTTCAATTCGAGTAGGGACTCTACAAAATGTGTTCAACTCAAATTATGATTCTTGGAGACTACTCAACCCTAAACCCTGATTTATGCCTACATAAAGGGTACCAAATTCTCTTAAAACACATCTCGAAAATTTCATAAAGAGATTATTTATATAGAGATCAAATCTAAATCATCCTAGTTCGAGAAATCCGCTACTAACGGCCCTCCAATCATGGATAAATCCTAAGAAAGTAGAATCAAGGAATCAACAGAATTGTACCCGCAATATTTATCAGAATCATATTTCTTTAGATTTTATTTGTGATTGCAATTTATTTTCTGTCACTTTAAAATTTGTTGTAAACAATCCTACTTTAATATGAAAGTTATAGAAAATAAAAAAATTCTTGTAATTTACTTTGTCTAATATTTTTTTGGTTATTTATTCATATTTTTGACAGAATATTACTCTAATTATTAAAAATTTGAAGAAATAGAGTACATAAAGATTTAAAATAAATAAATAATGTAAGTGTTAGAGAATTCAATAATATTACAATATTTTTTAGAATCCGAATAACATAAAATACGACAAAATTTTATGGAATGATCTGTCTATCTTCTGTTTTTTTTTTGGTGATTTTATCTTTTTGCTCTTTTAACACTTTTTCTTATAAATTTTACTTATAGGCTTTTCGACAGCTTTCAAATTTGCTTATTTTGTCTGGCGTGAAGGAAAATATTTTATTTATAAACTTCAAGATTCTTAAATCTTATTTCAAATTATATTTGTTATGTATGTTTATGTATTTTCTGTATATTAAAAATATCTAACAACATCCTGATTATAATAAATGCAACCAAATTAAATTAGGACTATATATCCTATATGAATTAGGATAAATAAATTCTAAGTAGACATTAATTAAATAAATATCAAAATAACAAATTCTAAACGACTTAGGATTCCTTCTCAGTTATTATTCCAACAAAATGTTTCTTCCCTTTTATCATAACTGTTTTTTTTATTCAAAAATGAAATAAGAATCAAGAGTAGCAATTTATGTTGACTAATTAATTTAAAATATTTTATCAATACTAGAATATTGATTTGTATAATGCAACAAACACAATAAGCTAAACCTCATGCCTATCACTTTATCACCATCTATATGCTCGTTAAATCATTAAATTTGATATCAATTGCTAAAATGGTACAATTTAAAGATATACTTAATCGCTTAGTGTGATATTATCTGTTTTAAGTCTATACTGACATAAATTGCAATGGAGACAAATCCTTTGGAGTTGTCAGTTGCACGTGAGGTTAATATAAATATTCTATGTTGTACCTCCAAAATTCATATTATATTCATGTGCACGTGTGCACTTTCTCCTTTTTTTTGTCTTGGAAAAAACAGACTGTCATTGCTACATTGGGCTCATATGCCAAGATAAAATTAATATAAAAAGAAGGGATAATGTACAAGTATTCCTTCAATCTATGCTCGAAATCTTATAAATATACTTATATTATAATAAGGTCATATTACCCTGAACTTATTTTATCAATAATTTTCTATCTCTTTTCGGCCTGCGTGGCACTATCTTGTGAGTCTAACGTTGGTTAATTTTTTTTTAAAGCTAGTACCACGTAGGCCGAAAAGAGGTAGAAAATTACTTATAAAATAAGTTCAGCGGGTAATAGGACCTTATCATAGTATAAATATGTCTCTGAGATTTCAGACATAGGTCAAATGAATACTTATGTAATTTTTAAAAAAATTGGTCTTTAATAAATGTTGATTCTTGGAGTTTACTATGTGGAGTGGAGGGATGAAATATTTATGATCACCATCAAAGAATACAATACGATGGAAGTTTGAATTTTGCATATGAAAATATCTTTAGTAAGAAGCTTCGGTATAAATCTGAATTAGTCAGACTTAATCGAATACTGAACAAGAAAAATAAGTGCATACAGAGTAAAGATTTAAACTTTGTATATTGTAAATTCTGGATATTAGAACTATGAGTTTGATCGAACTCGCACATTGATTTCTATCACTATTTCTGTTCCAGTTCAGTGGTAAAATCAGAATTTTCGAGAGAATCGGAAATAAAATAAAAAATATGGAACATCAAACTATAGCCTAGGATGCTTTTAATGTTTAATATTATTGGGAAACTAACCTCACTTAACAGCAAAGCTTTCCTTTTTTAAAATTGTTATCTTAAGTATTATTTTAATTTTTGTGCCATAAAAAGAAAAAGAAAAATCAACCAAAGAATTGAATGACAGAAGTAAACAGATTCCTTAACCTATGCATCACTCTTGAAGACATATAGTTCTTAATTTTGTTTTAGTAAAAGTATTGAATGTTCTGTTTGTTGCACACAAGTTATTTTTATTACACCTTCCGTTTCAATTTATTTATTTGATTTTGACGATACGGAATTTTAAAAAATAAAAAATAATTTTTGAATGTTGTAGTCTTAAACTGAAGATATGTAGAACGTACCAATGCACTTTAATTTTGTGGTCTTAAACTTGACTAGGAAGTCGTACGAGAAAAAACCCTGCAAAAATGCAGGTAGACTACCTACAAGAGACAATGTGGTTCGATCCGTCTCCAGACTCCACTTATATAGGGAGAGCTTAGTGTTTCCCTTCAAAACATAAAGAAGTAAACGCACGAAGAAGTCAAGACACGGACTTAATATCTACTATATAATAGACTCAACGTGGTTTGATCCTTCACCAGACTCCACTTATAGGGAGAGACTAGTGTTGGCCTTCATAATATAAAGAAGTAAATATACGAAGAAGTCAACAAGGGATTCAACATGTGATGTATATATACAAACACAAATGGTAATTTTGATCTTGTATATACATTATAATTTTTCAACGACGCCCTGGCCCTTAGCTCTGCCTCTTGCCAACATAAAAATAATAAAACTAGTTTCTATTTGTGGATTTGTGGTGAAATATCACAAACAAGAATGTTAAGAAACAGCATGGTGAATGGTTCTGCTACATGTTGCACTGTTGAGCAAGAACTGAAAGAAGAGAAAACTCTGAATGTCAATATTGCTGAGATATCTGCAGAATTGCAAAGGGAAAAACAGAAAAACGCGATGCTAATGAAGAGAATATCAGTTCTTGAATCTCACATACAAGGAAAACATAAAGACATCAACTTCTCAAATGGAAATGTATGATTTCTCAACTCAACTTTTTATATGTATATTAGCTATTTTTGCTTCACTATTGGTAAGTGTGCCACACACTGGTTAAGGGAATGAGTTGTTGTCTCCTTTTATGGTCTCGGAGACAGTTCTCATCTCACGAGCTAAGCTTTAGAGATTGAGTTAGGAACCCGAGGTCTATTTTCATCTGATTGAGCTAACTTGAGATTATCAGATATCTACCAAGTTCCTTTTTTCATGATGTTTTGCTCTTCTTAAAGACTTAAATGTTCAAATGGACAGTTACTTAAAAGATACTGGTAGCAGAGTTCAATAGTTAATAGATTTTTGAACTTCAATAGCTAGCAAGTTTATGCTTAGGCGGTGAAGTAATGATTTATAAGCTATGTACTTGAACTCTTCAAAAATGTCGACTGGTGTATGACTAATCCTCAGTGCATTTTTGGAGGATCTGACATGTATACGATAACATTTTTGGAGAGTGAACAGCATAGGTTATAAGTGTTTATAAAAGTTCAACCATGAGTTCTCCCCGGAGCGTATGCAACAACGTGATTCACTTGCAAAGTCAAAAAAATGCAGAAGCATATGGTTGAGCATAGTAATTGAAATTGAATAGATTCTGATAAATTTTATGAACATTCAATATGTATGTGCTCAAAGCTGTGTACTAACGGAATATGTCGTGTTTAATATATCTGTATCACAGGCCAGTAGTCAAAGTATAGACGAAAGGAATTTCAGAAAGCTCAAGAGACAAAGAGTAGCACAATCTATCGACATCTACCCTAATGAGGACAGAACAAGAAAAATGGACTCAGAGGTGAAGGATCATACCGAAATTTTCCTAACGAAAGACGTTCATACAGAACATTGCCTAGTGAATTGGATGAGCATGGATGATACTCAGTTTCTGAATTTTGAAAGATCCAAAGACAGTGATTCAGCAGAAGATAACAACCCTGATGATAGTGAAGACGAAGATGACCAAGAATCCGAGGACAGTGGCACTTATACTGACATTGTAGATAGAGGAAATGTCAAGAGCTTGCAAATTGACAAGGAGAGCGATGAACTGAAAGAAGATACCGGTGAAGCAAGTGATCCACCCGTCTTGGAAAGTTGTGATCATCATGCAGATATGGACGTCTGCAAGAACGCAAATAATGAAGAAACTAATATGCTCGAAGCATACGAGGAGCTTTCAAAAGCCTGTCCTATTGATCATGAAATAAGAAGACCGGGAAGTGCATCGTCACATAAAAAGTCCCTAAAGATGGCATTCTGTCCCAAGGAAGTAAAGAAAATGCTAGGATCAAAAGAACTTTCACTGGAAAATGCTCAATCTCATACTATGAGAAAAATCTTAGTTTTCGCACCTCTTGGTACAAGGCACGGGAGTGAAGACATGTATGAACTAGACTTCAATCATTTCAGCATTTTACACAAGGGAGAACCATATATAGATTCAAAAAATCCAGGGGTATGCTACTAAACTTCAATTATATGTCGCTTCACTGTTTACTAATTCTAGACCGTATACATAGATTATACACATATTATACATGGTTATACACATATTATACATTTAGTTATTTTATTAAACATGAATGTCTAAAACTTTTGGTGTATCACTTTCTTATACTTACAAGTGGTTCAAATTTCAATTGACTTGATATGTTCTGTACCAGGAGCATGTATTATACGACAACCCTGGATATCGGAAGAAGATATTCTATCCCAACAGACACAACCCAACCCTGTGTCCTGTTAAAATACTTGAAGAGGAGAAGTCTATGCGTCCCTCGGATGCCACCTGCCCGTCATGCTTATTCCTATGCATCAAGTATGGAGGAAGGACAAGAAATCTTCCTCAAAATGAGTAAGACTGCTTAAAACTATAGAATTTCCGTACATCTCGTTGCAATAATATTGACTTTATGTTTCATGTACTAACCATGCAAGGGATTTTTTTGTGTAATGTAGGTTCAGTTGACCTATAGGTAACTCTACATATAGAATCTGATATAACAAACTAAAAAAATGCAGTGACAGTGTAAAATCCTTTACATTGTAATGTATATAACTTGAATGATCTAGTTAACATTACAACAAAATTAGGCATTTTTTCTCATAGATGAGATTTTACTAGTCTGTAAATTGATGCATTGTCATACCAGATATGTCCGGCAGCGAATGGGAAGAAACAAACTGAAATCTTTTGGTCCGGTGATATGTCGGATGGCTATGCTGATCCATATTCGCAGCGGAAGCTTCTTCTTTAAGGCCTTAGGAATTACACTTCTCTTCATGGCTGGCTTTCCTAATGACCTGGTTCAAAGAGAAACCAAATATAAGAACTTGGACCTCTTACAGAAGTATTACAGGTATTCTGCATAGCATGTTTGTCTTGTGTACTTATCAAGTAGCCTATAGTGCATCGCGAAAAAAGAGTACATACTCCCTCCGTTTCATTTCGTTATGTTAGTTTGACTTGATATGACGTTTAAGAATGTAAACAAGGCTTTTGAATCTTGTGGTGTTAAGCTAAAGGTGCGTATAACATACCAAAAATACCCTTTGTGTCTTGTAGTCTCGAACATGTCATGTACACTCCAATAAGAGAGGGTCGTAATGGTAAAATGGGAATGTTGGAATTCAAAACATACAAAATATATAAAACATTCTTTTTGAAAGAAACACACATAAATCGGGATGGAGGGAGTACATTTTTACAAGTTATCAGATGCCTATAAATGATTTGGTATCAGAAAAACAACTCCGAATTGATCAAAGGAAGCAAATTTAAAGAAAAAGAAAACCTTTTCGAGTCTTGGAGCAATGTAAAGTTTGTCGAGGTCACATCACATGTTCCATCTGTAGAATCAGCCACTGATGCTTGATTCAATGTAAGATGCCACCATCACATCCCCTTGGGTACGGCCCTTACTCGGACCCTTCATGAACGAGGGATGCTTCATGCACCTGGCTGCCCTTTTACCTTGTTCACAGACATTCTGCTGGGCAATTTTTTGATTTCGTTGGGCTCGAATGATTCTTCTTATTGTCAAATCATATCCATATTTGCAGGACAGATGAGGATGCAGAAAAGGAGGAGTTATTTCTATCACATTCCGAGACTGATGCTATTGTAAGATCTGCAACTCATAATCATTTTCTCCAAAATTTGTGGCAACTCTGATGCAAAGTAAAACTCAGTTACATCAAGATCAAGTCACTAATAATAATTCCTGCCTAAATGTTCTCATGAATACTACTTCCGTTTCAATATAAGTGTCTTTAACTTTTATTCCGTTTTAAAAAGAACACCTCTTTCTATATTTGGTAACTTTTTCATTCCAACATTCTAAATGGCATGTTTAAGACCACAAGATTCAAAGAACATTTTGACACATTTACACACTCTTTTAATGTAACTACAAGATTCAAATTTCTCATTTATTAAAGACATTTAAATTGAAACGGAGGGAGTATAAGTTATGCTAAGCAAGATATTCATTGTTTGTGACTTTTAAGCTAATCATCATGTGAAAACCTCACCCTCAATTTTGAGTTTAGCTTTCACATTTTAGACTTAAATACCTTTTTATTCTGTTAAAAAGGTCTTTTTTGATGCAATTGTTCATGTTGTTCCAGAATATTAGTCCCACTTCAGAGCAAGGGAAAAAAGCATCAACGAAGTCATCGAAAGTCAAGAGAGAAGCAATCTCTAAGACCAAAACTTCAGAAAAAGCTACAACTATACATTCTGAACCTTCATGTTCTGCCCCACCTCCTGAACCATTTGGACTAATGGGCTACGCCTCGTCTCCAAGTCAGATGACTATACCAATACCATCACCTCAGGCACCAGCAGATACGCGAAAACCTGAAATGGCTAATACTGCGCCCAACATTCACTACCATAACCAATGTTCTTATCCTGTTTTCCCAATGTATCCACCAAACTCTGTCATGCCTTTTGTATATTGGCCTCAACCTAATGCGATCGCTCCATTCCCTTACCCCTCTTCTTATAGATATATTGCACCTGGAAGCTGTATTACATTACATCCATATTCTTCTTACTATAATCCTTTCATAACACAAACTTTAGGGACTGATGAGAAGCAAAATGGAGCATTAGATGAGGCTAAAAGGGAGTCAAACAGTAGTTCAAGCAGTACAGATTCAAGACAGAAGTAAACAGGATTTCTAGTTTTCTACTACTATTTTGAGGAATAGGATTAGGCATGTTGTTACTTGCAAGAACAGTTATGGTAGCCCCTATGTGAGTAAATAACATTGTTGGGGGCAGTAAAATTAGGTTACTAACTTGAATGATGACAATTATACGAATTCAGAAATTTTCTACTTGTTGGTACTTGCATAACAAAAGAAATTTAGCAGCATAGTTTCAAACATAACAGCAACAGCAGATATCGAAGTAGATATGCTCAGTGCTATCAAAGGCGAAAAACGCAAAAATACAGACAAATAACAAACATATAGACAAATATGTGTTTAGTGTATATGTTCTAAGGCTAAGATTCATAATTTAAAAATAACAAACATATAGACAAAGAAATTAGAAGAAGGACAGATAAAGTGAAATATCATTTGTTTAGTGTCACCTTTTCAATTGGTAAAAAAAAGTACGTATTATAGCCTTGATGATGATACTGAAGGGCACGTGAAGAGAGGTAAAGTGCTCAATATATTTTGTGCCTCACTTTAGGGCTTAAGTGCGCCTTTGATTACTCTGGATAGTGGATATGTTAATTAGTATAAATTTCTTTACTTCAATTATTGCATTATTTATTGTTATTATATAAGTCGTTGATTATTATAACCAATATTTTTACTTTTACTAAATAGAAGTTATGACTGCATGCATATACAACATATTATCACTGACTATGTTTATTATTATCATGAATTATCTCTCTGTTTTTTCATTTTTTTTCCTTATAATATAAGCATTTGAAGTCTGTGTATTTTTATTATTTTTTTGAAATTTTGAGTGGAATATGTTACTCAATTCAACGTACCAATTTTTAGAAAAAGGATAAAACAGGTTCTGCTTCTTAATTAAGAGCTATTTGTCCATAAGTGAAGGAAGATTTTTGTGTTTTGATGATTTCCAAGAAAACCAAACTAGACCTAAAAATATTTGAGAAAATTGGCTAGTTGGTTCTTAGTATACTCAAATAGTAATTGCGAAAATAATTTTTATACTATCAGGTTAATAATAATAAATTTTTTTGTAAGGTTATCAATTCATGTATGTTATAGATAAATTTTTTTGTAAGGTTATCAATTCATGTATGTTATAGTGATTTATATGTTGATATCACTTGATTTGTTATGTTGCTGCTACATTTGTGTTGGGATCCTCAAGAAATTAAATATTTTTTTTGGATGATTCGACACAAAATCGTGACATTATAGGGAAAAAGTTGATTTCTTGAATGACTCTTAAGTGCTAGCTATCATCGATTTAAAAAATATACGCACAAGCAAGCTATGCTGTTTGAACTCCACATGTTGAACTATGCAGGAAATGACTATTTTTTTAAGGATTTGACACATACTTAATGACATTTTGAAGAGTCCGAGAAACATAGCCTAATTGTATAAATATTTTTACACCAACTATACATAGAACTTAAAGACTTATTCAAGAAACTAAATTTTTTTCACGCTCAATCTTGAAATTTCGTGAGAATTAACTCATGGATAGAGAGATAATTCATAACAACAAATAGCTCATGAATGTATATTGCAAGAAGGGTGCTAGAAGTCAAATTGTTCTTCTTTTTTATGTGAGGTGGTGTTAGCAAATTGTGGAATGTCATTTTAACAAAGATTGATTTCTTGGAATAAAATCATTATTATTATAGTAAATTAATTTTCAAACACGTGCGTTACATGTCGTGTATATTATGTTAATTAGTATAAATTTTTTAAAGTAAAAAAATAAAAAAAAAATTGAGCAGATACACAACTTATTAAAGGAAAGTTAATTGAAGAAATTAATACAAAAATATTATATCTTTATCTAGAGAGTGTTGTGCATACACCAAATTTTGAACATTTTTAAAAAATAAAACATTAAAATAAATTGACAATGGACCAAAGGCTAAAGCTATTGGTTTAATACAAGATAAAAGGATATGAAAAGTTTTTTTAAGGTATGGAAGCTAAAAAGAAGTAGAAAACAAAAGACATTTGTAATGTCATAGTTAAAGAATTAAAGTATAACTCATGGAATTCAAATCATGTAATTACGCAATTAAATTATTATTATTTAATTAAATATTTAATTATTTTAAACAAGTAGAAGGGCAAAACATTAATCAAACTTTAAAGTTAGAATAAATGAAAAGACAAAATGATAATTTTACTTTGAGGTTCGGAGCTTTCCATTTTTAATAATTTAATAATAATAATTAATAATATTTATTAATAATATATGATATTACGATGATTTTAGTAGCATCCAACCAATAACATAAGACGATCCATCTTCATCATGTGTCAAAATGTCATTTCTCAGTTGCAATATGATCTTCCTTATTATCTTAAAAAAGTTTTCAAGCAAGGGTAAAATTATAAAATTATTTTTGAGTATGTAACATAGATATTATAGGTTTTAAATTGTGGAATTAATAATTTGTAGTCGCATCAAGCTGTATAAATAAGGGAATGTAGTTCTTTCTTAAATCCTACGTGAATGCGAAATGCTTTGTGCATCAAATTCATCTTTTTATGATTATTTTTATTAGCAAAATAAGTGGTCAATTTCATTAGTGTGAGTTCAAATCAGAGTAAGCGGTTTGCATCACATTTAATTAGGATACAAAATTTTATTAATTTGCATAAACATAAAATGCGTTGTGCATCAATTTTTATTTTTTTTTAATTTTCCTTAATAGCAAGGCAAGATATCACCTTCTACTACTATTAGTGAGTTTAGGATATTTGAATGGTTAAATTTATGGCATATAAATTTATTTTTTAAAAAGAAAAAGACTTTATAATTTTGTAATTTAATTGACTAAAGAATTCATTAAAATAGATTCTTTCCTTAATCAAATTCTAAATCTAATATGGCAAGTCCCATTATATACGCAAACCGCCACAACCACGCAAACAAAACGCTGTCGTTTATTCTTTTTAAGTTACTCCACGATGTCGTTTTATTACCGGATCCAAACATATAAATACAAATAATTACATAAGTAATTCGCAATAATTCATTGAGTTTTCTTGTGAATTTCAACAAAAATCATTAAGTTGCGTGTACGATTCAGAAATCAGAAAAAAAAAACCCAATTTGTTCTCTGTTAAATTCTGGTAAATATTTTGTTTATAATTATGATTCTTGATTTTGATGTGTAGAAAAGATTCATATATTAAAGTTAATTTTTTTTTTTTTGGTTTTCTTGCATTTTTGAGTAAATTTAGAGACACCCTTTTGCTTGAATTGCGTTTATAAGTGTATATTTATGTGATTCTGATGTTCTTTAGATGTTTGAAATTTGCAGTAAGAGATAAAAGTTTGAGTCTTTCAATGGCTAAGAGTTCTTTCAAGGTTGAACATCCTTTGGGTATGTTTTCTTTTAACTTTTCTTTGTTGGACATGATTTGATTATGTTTAAATTGAATTATTGGTAGACAGAGATGATAAGGTAGAGGGTCTTTCGGAAACTGTCTCTCTGCCTCCACGAGGTAGTGGTAAGGTCTGCCTTAGTGGGATTTGACGGGGTATGTTGTTGTTGTAGAGTAAATGTGTGCAGACTTAGTGTGTGTGTTGGGGGATTATGTGTATACATATATATAGTGAGGATAATTATTGAGTGGTGATCAATTAATTTAATTTGTATGATAATACTAGTTTCCTATATAAAATTGTAGGGCTTGGTTGAAGAAAAGTTGTGCTATAGCAGCTAATATTGTCTATGTAGGTCTGCTATTTGTAGACATACATGTGTGTGTTAATGTATTGTTCGCTTTGGGCCTAGGCTGACAAGGATTTGTCTTTACAGAAGGGCCATAAAAGCACTTACTGTGTGAACTTGAACTATGTCGTATAAAACTCTTCACTTTCCTCTTACTGGGATTCGTCTATGATGTCATATGCACCTCATTTTAGAAGTTCTCATTAGCTTGCCTTCTGTCAATGGCATCAAATACGCCCTAAGCAGTCCTAGCTCTAAGGTTTTCCCCTCTCATACCATATTTTCATGATTCAAATCCATAGCACGTATTGTCCACTTTGGACCTAGGCCCAAACGGATTTGTCTTTCGGGATATGCACATCGGACCCTAATTATGCATGTACTATGTGAACTTGAGCTATGCTTTATAAAGCTCTCCACTTTCCTCGCCCATTCTGATGTGGGATTTGCATGAGTCATGTCATGCACATCTCATCTGTAGGTGGCGTCACAGTTAGTTTGCTTGCACACGCTGTTGGTGCAGCTATACCCACCATCCAAATGCTACATCAGCTTAGGTTGGCAGGTGCCAGGATGTGGGTAGTTTAGTGATGTTTATGCTTTGTAACCTCCTTGTTACATTGTATATATTTGAATATTTCTAGATGCCTCTTTGAGGGCAAGTTAATTGACGAAAGGTAAATATTAAGTAAAGCAACAACCAGATATCATTGAAGTTTTGATCTATATCCTATCATGGTCTGATGGTCTATATATGTTCTGTTCTTAGTCTTCCTGAATCTACAAATATATCAGGTGCATAAATTCATTACTGAAGTATCAGGGAATAATTGCAGATTTTAGTCAAAACGCAGCTTATTCATATAGACACCAACTAGTCGAGATAAGTTTCATTAGAAAAATTCTTATTTGCCTTAGAAGGCAATATTTAGTATGGGAATGAATTGAGTGGAATAGCTGACCCCAACTGATTTTGCGGTTGATATTTAGTTGATTGTTTGATATTCTGATTTGGGATTGCCGACTAGTATAGGAAGTGATGGTTTTTGATGCTTTTCTTTCCATATAGCTTCAGCCTTCAAGATATCAGATGTGTTGCCTGTTCTTTTCTTTTTCTTTCGAGCATATCCTTATTTACTTGAGTTGATTACTTCCTGGTGTCTCCCTAAGAAAAGCCGGGGAATGAGACAAAAAGGATGCATGTAATTATGCTGATGTTATCAATGTTTGTCCTTTTTAAATAGAGAGGAGACAGGCGGAATCTTCTCGCATCAGGGAGAAGTATCCTGACAGAATTCCGGTATGATATCTGGTGTTAAAAAGGTCTTGCACTTCATTGATACTTCAGTACCCTTATTTCTCGTGGCTATGTTTCCCATTCAGGTGATCGTTGAGAGAGCAGAAAAGAGTGATATCTCCGACATTGATAAGAAGAAGTAAGTTGCTTCTTTGCTTCAGTACCTCACGTGTTTCTTCCTTTCGCAACTAAACACAGGCTGCTGCTCGAATGTCATGCTACTTGTTACGCAATAAACTTCAAAATGTTAACAGAATTAGTCTCATACTACTTGGTTGTTGCCGATTGTTCATTTCTATGTATAAGACAGGACCATTATTTATTTGTGTTACGTTCGTGACATAGGTATCTCGTCCCAGCTGACTTGACTGTTGGCCAATTTGTTTACGTGGTCCGAAAGAGGATCAATCTCAGTGCAGAAAAGGCCATATTTGTCTTTGTCAAAAACATTCTGCCTCCAACTGGTAAGTGAAGTAGATTATAACATAAGGTCTCGATACTATTCCGAGACATTTGTCTTGACATATCTTCCTGTTGCAGCTGCTCTGATGTCTGCAATTTACGAGGAAAACAAGGATGAAGACGGATTCCTTTATATGACATATAGCGGTGAAAATACATTTGGGTTCCTCGAGCTTTGGAATTAATATTTCAAATTAACTATCTGTATCGTAAACCTGCTACCAATTTGAATTGTACAGATGACAAGTCTTTGCACTCTTATCCCAATATCTCTTTTAGGTTGATTATTAATTCGTCCATTTATTAGTTCAATTCCTTTAAAAAGTACACGATACGATATCACAACTCTTGTTTTGTTTCAATTATGTATATTAACTTTCTTAATATAAATTTATCATCAAAGCGTTTGTAGTCCAACGGTTAGGATAATTGCCTTCCAAGCAATAGACCCGGGTTCGACTCCCGGCAGACGCAAATAAAAGCCCTTTTTTTTGTGTGTGTGACTAAGAAAAGTCTTCCGAAGAAGCAAGCTTCAACGCTCCCCAAGACAACAGAGCCATCATTGTGGGGAGGTTAAAGAGCATCCAACGCATAGCGGCTTTTCATTCCCTTGTTTCATCGTGGCACATCCCCCCACCCACCCACAAGCACCCTCCGGCTCAGGGGATCAGAAAATGCCTTTCGTTTTCCATCCTTTGTCGACCCTTCCCGTCTTCCTTAATAAGCCCTCGATCCTCCTTTGCGCCGCCTTCTTCATAGAAGCCGCCAGGTTTACCTAGAAGTGCGAATTATATGATAGAGAACGCTGTAGTAATGATTGGTAAGGAAAATGAATTATCATGTTGTGATGTATATAAATACTTTTGAGATAATAAGTATAAAATTTAATTTTAGAGATTTTAAATATCAAAAACATTATGTTATTATAATTTAACAAATGGGGTCTCTAGAAGATGATGTATACACTGACTTTATTATTCCTACCTACCTTTAAAAAGTTTTGTAATTAAAAAAATAATCTTTGAAAATATATATTCGATATAAAGTAATCTTTAATATATATATATATATATATATTCTAGTTGACTACTCTTTAATCTATATAGCTTCAAAATGCCCTTACCTACAACTCTTTCAATATTTCTGAATAAGAAAGTATGCCAGTATGATCTTTATCAAGATTGTTGAAGCGTTCAGCGAATGCCGAACGCTTCTTCGTCTTCCACGAAGCTAAGGATTGTGGCACCATCAAGAACCTCTACACTCATTTTGTGGTGTTAATTTGTAGCTATTGAAATTTGAAACACAATTAATGAATATAAATAATTTGTAGCTGAAATTCTACTTATACTATATAGTTTTTTTGTCAAGTATTGGAAGACTACCAATTTTGAGTTGATAAATAGTTTTTTGTCAAGTATTGGAAGACTACCAATTTTGAGTTGCTAATTTTGTCAAGTACATGTTATTGTAGGAGTCAACAAGACTAATAATTGTTTGGTTATACCGGTATATATAGATTAAATTGATTTGAATTTTTTTAAAATTGAATTAAATTATTTATTTTAAATTTTAAAATTTATAAATTAAATCAAAGAAATATATATATATTCGAAGTTTTCAACCTTATGTTTTTCAATTTTCTTGAATTTTTGGGAGGGTTTATCTATGAAGAGACAATTTTATTGAAAACGTGAGATTTCAAATTAAAATTTACAAAAATGAAATTTTTTAAATAGAACAAGCTAGTGAATTTCAAAGATTAGACAGTTAAAAAAAGCATTTTGAGACTAAGAAAACTATAAAAGCACTATATGTAGTTTTAGGCACTAGTACTGCAAAGCCAAAAGATTATTGGCTAGCAATTTTCACATTTGAAATCCACTAATTTATTTTATTTAAAGTTTTTTTTTATTTATATAAAATTTAATTCGAGATATCACGTTTTGAAAAATAATTCCAAGTTGTATAAGTAGATACAAGACAAATATATGTATTATTGCTAATTAAGTTTTCAAATCACAATTAAATTATCTTAATCTAACTGTTCAATATTTTCAATAATTAGTAATATTCATTATGAAAAGAATTTTCGTATTGGCTTGTTGATTTCACCGCAATTTTGACTATTATGATATCTTTTATTATTAATTTATCTATATTGATACAAGTTTGGTATTTGAAAGAGAGCTTCTTTTAGGATTAGTACTTAGAATTGTTAATTACTTATTTCATAATATAATATTATGCTAATTTTTAGAACTTTTGTCTCTAGACTTTGCAATGTAAATATATATGTTATATGATATTACGTAGATTTGAAAATGTAATTTGGATTAAATATAACTATAATAAAGTGATAAAAAAACAAAGCCTATGTAAAATTTCTTTAAAGTTATTGATTTAATTTATGTTATGTTTATATTTTAGAAAAATTGTTATTGAGGTAAATTCGAGATATGTGGGATCCACGAAAAAACGTAGAAATGTATAAAACCAAAGTTATTCATCGGACAAATCAGACAAATAACTACACTTAATCAATCAACTTATTGAATATTAATTTTTTAAATGTATTATTCAACTAGTCAATCAATAATATACCGATTGATAGATATTGAATTAGCAATTATTAGACGTTACCGAGTGATGTATCGACTAAATTATAGAACCAACTTACATATATTCCTTTTTCTTTAATTAAAATCACAATAAGAAAATACATATCATTACTTTAATTAACTTCTCTTTTTTCATTAAATAAAGGGAAAACTACATAAATGAGCCATAAAACTCAAAATAATTATATGTTTATACCGCAATCTAAAATAATTCAAGAAATACTCATTCTATCAATTAAAATTACAACATATTTTCACATTTATTAAGGTTGATAATTTTCGCTTAACTGATACTAATCATGTACATTATTGATATTATTAAGATTGATAATTTTCCTTAATTGATACTAAATCAATATATTTATAAATAAATTTGGTAATTTAAGTAAAATCACGTTATTTTTAGTAATTTTATATTTTCCATCCAATTGAAGGATATATGTAACAAGTTTATAAATAGCTAGAATAAAAACAAGGGCAACTTTCACATATAGCAAACAAAAAATTCATATTTGTATGCTATAGCAAAGTTTGCATAATTGCGCTCCATAGCAAACATAAACTGTATAATTCGCTATACATATACAATTGTATAATTCGCTGGCCTAAATTGTATAATTCGCTGACCTATTTCGCTGCAATTAAATAATTCGCTATCCTATTTCACTGCAATTGTATAATGCACAATTGTATAATTCGCTGCCTATTTCGCTGCAATATTTTTATAAAATTTGCTTTGCATACAATTGAATCGAATTAAAATGTATGTATATTGCATAATTATAAGTGTATAGCAAGAATATACATTTTTTTCTCTCGCTTTATACAAAAACAAAAACACAATATATACACTTCTGTTGTATAAAGCTAGAGAAAATTGTATTTCACTGTAATTGTATAATTCGCAATTGTATAATTCGTTGGCCTTTTTCTCTGCAATATTTGTATAAAATTTGCATTTGTCTACAAATGAATTGAAGTAAAATGTTGGGTAAATTGTATAATTAAGTGTATAACACGAAGATATATGTTTTTGCATCTGTATATACAATTTTCTCTCGCTTTATACAAAACAGAAATAAAAATTTATACACTTCTGTGTATAAAGCGAGAGAGGCGAGCAGAGGGAGAGTGGCGAGCGAGAATGGGAGAGTGGCGAGCGAGATTTTTGGGAGAGAGGCGCCTAACAAACTTTGGCTAACGTTTGCTATGGAACACAATTAAATCAAACCCTAGCTACTTCATTTATTTTAGATTATTAATTTTCTATTATATACAATTTTCCCTAAAAACAATTTATTTTATGAGCAAGGATAAAATCAATTAATAAATGAAAACTAAATAAGTATTTTTGAATATTTTCCCTAATATTAAGCAAACAACCTGTTTGTCTTCTTGTTCCCTTCAGTTTCGCTAACAAGAGAAACAAATGATTCACTGTCCAATAACATTACGCCACGTCAGACACCCATCAAATTCCGAAAACACGTCCAGGTTCAATGAACCTGTACTGTCGTCTTCTTCAGGTGAAGTAGATTATAACATAAGGTCTCGATACTATTCCGAGATATTTGTCTTACACATATCTTCCTGTTGCAGCTGCTCTGATGTCTGCAATTTACGAGGAAAATAAGGTTGAAGACGGATTTCTTTATATGATATATAACGGTGAAAATACATTTAGGTTCCTCGAGCTTTGGAATTAACATTTCAAGTTAACTATCTGATCGTAAACCTGCTACCAATTTGAAATGTACAGATGACAAGTCTTTGCACTCTTATCCCAATATCTCTTTTAGGTTGATTATTAATCCGTCTATTTATTAGTTCAATTCATTTAAAAAGTATACAATACGAGTATAACAACTCTTGTTTTGTGTCATGTATGTATATTAATTTTCTTAATATGAATTTATCATCAAAGCGTTTGTAGTCCAACGGTTAGGATAATTGCCTTCCAAGCAATAGACCCGGGTTCGACTCCCGGCAGACGCAAATATTTTGCCCTTCTTTTGTGTGCGTGACTAAGAAAAGTCTTCCGAAGAAGCAAGCTTCAATGCTCCTCAAGACAGCAGAGCCATCATTGTGGGGAGGTTAAAGAGCATCCAACGCATAACGGCCTTTCGTTCCCTTGTTTCATCGTGCCCCCCCCCCCCACACACACACAAGCACCCTCCGGCTCAGCGAAACCAGAAAACGCCTTTCGTTTTTCACCCTTAGTCGACCCTTACCGCCTTCCTTAACAAGCCCTCGAGCCTCTTTTGCGCCGCCTTCTTCATAGAAGCCGTCGTGTTTACCTAGAAGTCCGAATTCTATGGTAGAGAACGGTGTAATAATAATTGGTAAAGAAAATGATCTATCACGGTGTGATATATATAGATACTTTTAAGATAATAAGTATGAAATCTAACTTTTTTTTAGAAAAAATATTTGTAAATTTTTAAATCAGAGGAAATCATAAATAATCGTTTCTTATTTTGGGACTTTATATAGAAATATACGAAACAAAATCTATATTTATAAAGTATAATAATATTTCATAATACATCAAATTTATTTCAAAATTTTACAACTCAAAATTTTAATGATATTGCATGTGTAAACCATGTGTAGTAAATTGATACGACAAAATACAAGATATTTAACCATTCTTATTATATAGAATAATATTTTAATTCCCTATCAATAGCTTTCTTCAAGAAACTATTTTCTTCAAGTACCATTTGAATTGGCAAGAACCCTAAACCATTAGCCATAGCCACCATCATCTCCTTCATCTCTTGTTTAAATTCTTTTAAATCCACTCTCGAGAAACCTCGTTTGGATCAGTTTTCACGTCGATACCAAAATATGTATCGAAAACCCTTAACCCCTACAACCAGTGGTGAAATCAAGAATTTTGTTAAGAATAATATTCAAAATTTAGTTAGAGAAATTGAATATAAAAAACATGATGTTATTGTAATTTGAAACGTGAAGTCTCCTAAAAGATGACGTGTACACTGACCTTATTATTCCTACCTACCTTTGAAAAGTTTGTAACAAAAAATAATCTTTGAAAATATATATTCATTAAAAAGTAATCTTTAAAATGTATGGCTTCGATATGCCCTTACCTGCAACTCTTTCAACATTTCCGAATAAGAAAGTATACCATCATGATCTTCATCGAGATTATTGAAGCGTTCAGCGATAAATTCACTGAAGGCTTCTTCGTCTTCCACGAAGCTAAGGATTGTGGCGCCATCAAGAACTTCTACACTCATTTTTGTGGTATTAATTTGTAGCTATTGAAACACAATTAATGAATATAAATAATTTGTAGCAGAAATTCTATTTATACTATATGCTTTTTGTCAAGTATTGGAAGACTACCAATTTAGAGTTGCTAGTTTTGTCAAATACATGTTATTGTAGGAGTCAACAAGACTAATAAAAGTGTGTGTATTTTGAATTCTTGCACACAGATTAATGACATAGTCGGTTGGCAGGTCATAGTATACGGATGTATATGGATCGAGTTGATTTTAAATTTATTAAATATTAAATTATATTATTTATGTTAAATTTTAAATTTTATAAATTAAATCAAAGAAATTATAGTCGGAATTTTCAACCTCAAGTTTTTCAATTTTCTTGAATTTTTGGTAGGGTTTTATCTATAAAGAGCCAATTTTGTTGAAAATGTGAGATTTCAAATTAAGATTTAGAAAAATAAAAGAGCGAGTGGATTACAAATATTGAACGAAAAAAAAAAAAAAGGAGGCATTTTGGGACTATGAAAGCTATAAAAGCACTATATGTAGTTTTAGACACTAATATTGCATAGCCAACAGATTATTGGCTAGCAATTTTGACCGGGATATTGGAAATTCACTATTTTATGTTATTTAATATATTTTACTTTTGTAAATTTTAATTCGAGATCTCACGGTTTTAAAAAAAAAAAACTGAAGTTGTATAAGTGTATACCAGACAAATATATTGCTAATTAAGTTTCTACAATTAAATTGTCTTAATCTAACTGTTCAATATTTTCAATAATTAATAATACTAATTTTGTAAAGAATATTCGTGTTTGGCTCGTTGATTTTACTACAATTTTGATTATAGAAATAAAACATAAACGTGCTCTTTAATCTGGCCTCATTTTACGTTTATGTTCTCTAACTTTAGATATATACAAGTAGACACTTAAATTTGTATATAGAACAAGTGAACACACGAATTGTACATGGTACAATACACGTAAGACAAAAAATGATATGTAGGATATGTGCGTCTATTTGTTCAATTTTATACAAGTTTAAGTGTTTTACTTGTGCATATTCAAAGTTGAAAGATATAAATATAATTTGATACCAAGTTAAACTACATATTTATGTATGGGAAACTTACATAAATATACTATAATAAAAAAATATTTACCATTTATAGCAATAATATTTTTACCTCACTTGATCACTTTTAATTCATTTATAATACAAGTTTAATACATATTACAAATTTAACAAAGCATTGCTATAAATGGTAATAAACAAAAAGTATCGCTAAAATCAGTAATTATTTTTTAAAATGTATTAATTTATGTAATTTTTCCTTTATGTATTATGTCTTGATTATATATATGATATATTTTGTTATTAATTTATCGATCTTGATACAAGTTTGGTATATGAAAGAGAGCTTCTTTAAGGATTAGGACTTAGAATTGTTAATTACTTATTTAATAAATATAATTTTATGTTAATTTTTAAAACTTTTGTCTTTAGACTTTGCAATGTAAATATATATGAGATTACGCAGATCTGAATATTTATTCGGATTAAATATAACTATAAGAAAGTGATAAAATAAAACCTATGTAAAATTTGTTAAGTTTATTGATTTAACTTATGCTACGTTTATGTTTCAGAAAAATTGTTATTTAGGTGAATCCAGGGTCTGTGGTATCCACAAGATTGTAGAGATGTATAGAATCAAAATTATTCATTGGACAAATCAGATAAATAATTACAGTTAATCAATCAACTTATTGAATATCAATTTTTTAAATGTATTAATCAACTAGTTAACAAATAATATACCGATTGATTTGATATCGAATTAGAAATTATTGAGTGATGTATCGACTAAATTATAGAACCAACTTACGTCTATTGTTTTTCTAAATAGATATTTTTGACTATTTTACCTAAATTAAATATCAACACAAAAAATAGGGGCAAAATTGTAAATGACCTAATATTACGCAAACAACCTCTTTGTCTTCTTGTTCCCTTCAGTTTCGCTAACAAGAGAAACAAATTATTTACAAATAAAAAACCATCCAATAACGTTACGCCACGTAAGACAACCATCAAATTCCGAAAACACGTCCAGGTTCAATGAACCTGTACTGTCGTCTTCTTCAGGTGACATTTTTTTCTCTCCTATAAATGAAAGAAGAAGAAAAAAAAGAGCAAAATATTACAAATTCAACAAAAACCCAGAAAGCAAATCCTCTG
Organism: Solanum pennellii; assembly: GCF_001406875.1. NCBI lineage: Eukaryota > Viridiplantae > Streptophyta > Magnoliopsida > Solanales > Solanaceae > Solanum > Solanum pennellii. The sequence goes on along the minus strand of NC_028639.1, from coordinate 4,285,699 downwards.
TTTTTGTTTGAAAAAAGTATTTGGGATTGAAGATTTGTTGTTTGAGATTTGAGAAAATGGCTTTGGCTTTCAGTTCTTCAGCTGTAATTCATGGCTCTCTTTCTTCTTCATCTTCATATGAACAACAACAACCTAAAGGTTACCCATTACTCTTTTTCTCTCCATTTTTTCAGTTTTTGCTTTTAATTCTGTAAATGTGCTAGAGATTTTTCTCATCTGGGTTTCGTTTTTTTTCTTCTTTGGTTCTCAAATTTTCAATTTTTGCACTTAAAACTGTTAATATGATAAAGATCAGAGAATTTTAACATCTGGGTTTGCTATTTCTTTGTTTGAGTTCCTAAAGTTTCAATTTTTACACTTAAAAGTGTTAATGTGATGAAAAACAGAGAATTTTATCATCTGGGTTTGCTATTTCTTTGTTTGAGTTTCTAAGGTTTCAATTTTTACACTTTAAAGTGTTAATGTGATGAAAATCAGAGAATTTTATCATCTGGGTTTGCTATTTCTTTGTTTGAGTTTCTAAGATTTCAATTTTTACACTTAAAAGTGTTAATGTGATGAAAATCAGAGAATTTTATCATCTGGGTTTGCTATTTCTTTGTTTGAGTTCCTAAAGTTTCAATTTTTACACTTAAAAGTGTTAATGTGATGAAAATCAGAGAATTTTATCATCTGGGTTTCGTTTTTTTTTGGGTCTAATTTGCTGTTCTTTTTACAGTTTCACAAATGGGTATCACTCAGCCAATGGATCGGTCTCGAATTCCATTGAAAGCAGTGAATTTTACTCAGAGGAGTTTGGCTATGAAGCCATTAGTTCCATTAGCAGCAACTATCGTTGCTCCTGGTGAGTTAATTAGATTTTTAATAATTTGTGTGATTTACTACTAATTTTTGTAATGGAAATGATTTATTTGTTTGCTTTTGTAATTTTTTTTTGTGGGGTTTAGAGGTGGAAGAGAAAGCAGAAGCAGATGATTATGAGAAATTGGCAAAAGAGCTAACAAATGCTTCTCCTTTGAAGATTATGGATAAAGCCCTTGAGAAATTTGGTAGTGAAATTGCCATTGCTTTCAGGTATACTTTTTTTTTTGGAATTAGGGGTTGTGTTCCTTTCTTGAACCCTGCTAACGCGGGATGCATTGTGCACCGGATTACCTATTGGTGTTGAATTTTCGAATCCAAATTGAAATTTAAGCATTGTAGCATGGAAAATATTGATCATGTTTCTTTAGTTTAAAAAAACTGGTTCGTGTTTTGTTTCATAGGAACTACTCAAGGCGGAGTAGAATATCTCCTAAATGTGTATGAACATTGCGAACTAGTTTCATTTATGTGTTTCTCAACTAAAGATAACTTATCTCGCATTGTAATTTGTTAGTTTTTACCAAATCAATCATCAGTTAATGCTTTGTGTGATGCAAATGCGATGAGGATTTTAAATGGTCATCATGCTATTATTTTTTTTTTGGTCTAGGATGTTGAGTATTATACTGATAACATCTGCTGTTCTACTTGTTTATCAGAAATGTTGGTTTCCTTTTAGACGTCTCTCTCAAATGAATTTCTAGATTGGTTAGCTCGCTTTGGTACATCTCCTAAATGATATCCTTATTTTGTAGTGGTGCTGAAGATGTTGCTTTGTTAGAGTATGCTCGTTTAACTGGTCGTCCATTTAGAGTATTCAGCCTTGATACTGGGAGGTTGAATCCGGAAACCTACCAATTATTTGATGCAGTGGAGAAGCACTATGGGATTCGTATTGAGTATATGTTCCCAGATGCTGTTGAAGTTCAGGCTTTAGTGAGGAACAAGGGCCTGTACTCTTTCTATGAAGATGGCCACCAAGAATGCTGTCGCATAAGGAAAGTTAGGCCCTTGAGGAGAGCCCTGAAAGGTTTACGTGCCTGGATCACAGGGCAACGTAAAGATCAGTCCCCTGGTACTCGATCTGAAATTCCCATTGTTCAGATAGACCCTTCGTTCGAGGGGTTGGGTGGTGGAGTAGGCAGCTTGGTGAAATGGAATCCTGTTGCTAATGTGGATGGCAATGATATTTGGAATTTCTTGCGAGCCATGAATGTTCCAGTGAATTCATTGCATTCACAAGGTTATGTTTCCATCGGATGTGAACCTTGCACACGAGCTGTCCTACCTGGCCAACACGAGCGAGAAGGAAGGTGGTGGTGGGAGGATTCCAAGGCCAAGGAGTGTGGCTTACATAAGGGCAACATCAAGGACGAAAGCATGAACGGTAATGGAAATGACACTGTCCATGCAAATGGTAGTGCTGCTCTTGCTGATATTTTCGACACCAACGACATTGTAAGCTTGAGTAGACCTGGAATCGAGAACCTATTGAAGTTGGAAAATCGTAGAGAGCCTTGGATTGTTGTTCTTTATGCCCCTTGGTGCCGGTTTTGCCAGGTAATTTATCTTCTCATCAACAACTTTTTATTTCTCCACCAATGCATATCCAAGATTTGAATTTGATTAGTTCGTTCAACCTTCAAGGTTCTTAACACCGAGCATAATTACTTTTGACATTATAAGCCATGTCTCGAAATTACTGAATTCAGTTGAGCCATTGAATATAGGCTATTCTGCATTCGCCTCTACTTCTCCAGCCGGATGGTATTAGGGGATCATCTTAATGATCTTTTTTTCTGATTTTGTTACAGGCAATGGAAGGATCCTACGTTGAATTAGCGGAGAAGTTGGCGAGTTCAGGTGTGAAAGTAGCGAAATTCAGGGGAGATGGTGAGCAGAAAACATTTGCACAAGAAGAATTGCAGCTTGGTAGCTTCCCTACAATACTCTTCTTCCCTAGACATTCTTCACAGCCCATTAAGTACCCGTCGGAGAAGAGAGATGTCGACTCCTTGCTAGCTTTTGTGAATGCCCTCAGATGAAAGACATATAATGTGTTTACATATCTTGATGAGAAGCTATTCCGCAATACAAAAGTTGCGTGCAAGCTGGCTTGGACACCACATTGTTATCAAGAAAAAAAAAATGAACTTGTGAGGTTGTATGGACTTATACTGTCCTCTTAGTCCACTCCATTGTTTTCCCTTTTTAACTTAACTTTTTGTATATCCATCTTTGGTAAGAGCATAATTTCTAGGGACTCAATTTTTTTGAAATCAATATTTTGGTTGTTCATTGTATTAGCTAGGCTACCTCGTTATGATTTCACTCTAGTCACTAGCCCTACTTTTCGACATTATTTCGTTCAAAATGGGCGGAAAAAAAATACCGTTGAGACGTACACAAAAACCCTAGAACAGGTAAATAAACCGAAAAAATTAGAAATAAACACAGGAGATATGAATCGACCTAGTACGTCAAGAGTTAAAACTCCTATTGGAAATGGAGCACTTGTATTCTTGGTTATCTTAGTTATTAGTTTTTATAAACTAGAATTAGGTTGATCATGAAGTTGAGATTAATCTTTGAAATTAAGGACTAATATAGTTGATAACATGCAATGCATGATCAAGAACTTAACATCTTCCTAATTTTCAACATAATTACAATTCTCAACATCTATATATAATTTCAAATCCCAAAACAAAATTCTCACACACTCCAAAATACAAATAACAAAACACTAATTTTTGTCTAAAATTCAACTCATAAAAAAAAAATGGCAACAAAGTTTATTTTCCTCCTCCTTGTTGCTAGTACACTTTTTGTTCTATCCACAAATGCTAGAAACATTAAATTTGTGGGAAAATCAAGTGATGAAATGTATCCATATTATCCACTCCCTAAACCATTTGGTTTAAGTTTTGGTCATGTTGGATCAAGTTTTGGTACTAATTTTGGAAATGGCAATGCTAATGATCAAAGTGTGTTAATTGGTAGTGGAAAAATTGAAGTAAATGATGGAGCACTTGGACGTCATTAATGTTAATTACAACTCTTCAAACACAGCGACTGATAGAGTCAAAAATTTTTTATTAAGAAATTCAAAATATGTGAAAATAAGTCTATTACGATTTTCATGTTAAACAAAAAGAAAAAAACATTTTTATGCATTATATTACTCAAAACAATTTGTCACTATCAATACCAGAAATTCCCTAATTTTCCACATATAAGATGGAATGAGAAATTTCAACCTTTTATTTGATGTTTGTGTTCGACTCCTATAAATGATTAACAATATTAGTACTACATATTTTTTTTAATGAGTTTTTCATCATGTGAATTTGATATAAATATTTACGTTAAATATGTATAGTAGTGCTTCGCCACCTTTAAATCCAGAATCCACCTCTACCTTATATACTTCAAGAAATTTCAATCATTTTAACAAAAAATTAAACTGATAACATCATTTTATCGATCACACAAACAACTCGTTATCAATTTCAACCACTTCTATCCAAATACTTTGATAGTTAATACTAATCATTAGCTACTTTTAATCTGCTAATACAATGAGGCTCTTAAAAATGACCTTGTCATATGATTTTCTCAAACTACTTTGTCTATCTCCATCTATGAATTACTTTTTTTTTCATTTATCAACAAAAAAATAAAGGCATAATACATAAATATGCCATTTAACTTGGCTTCGAATCACATTTATGCCCTTCAACTTTGGGTGTGCACAAGTAGACGCTTAAACTTGTATAAAGTTGAACAAATAGACATACATGTCCTACATGTCATTTTTTGTCCTACGTGGTGCCCTACGTGTATTGTGCCATGTAGGACTCATGTGTTTATTTATTTAAAAGTTGGATAGTGAAAGTGCTTTTTTGTGCATTATGAAAATTGGAGGTCAAAGTTAAAATTTGAAGCCAAGTTTAGGGTCCAATATATGTATTATGCCAAAAATAAATACGTTTTTATATTTTGTACGTAAAATTAAAATTTTAAAATGTTTATTTTACCTTTAATATAATGATTTATAGTTATACAAACATCTATGACTTATTTTAAATCCTATATTTTTTTTTCATTTTTAAACTTTATACCAAATCAAATCACATCACATAAGTTGATCAGAATATGTAATCGATCAACTATATATTTTTTTTGAAACATCTCTTTCGTTTATTAAAAATACTCTAGAAAGAATTCTTGAAAACTATAAATTCCATTACAAATCATAATGGACAATAAGGGAAAAGCATATTCTTAACCTCTCCAAAGATGTATTTATCCAATCATTAATTCCAAATTGAATATCCTTTTTTTACCTAATCAAAATTAACACATAGTCCAAATGGGTCCCGCTTGTTTTTTTTTAGTTACGAAAAATGTTTTTTTATTCAACATTTTTTTAATAAAATTAATTATTATTATCTTGATTTTTAAATTCAAAAGGCAAATGAACAATATTGAAACAAAAAAAAATTATAAATAATCTCGTTAAAAGTGATAGCTAAAAAATATTGTGATAGCTAAGAAATCATAATGCTCTTATTACCAACATCATCTATAACAATATTCGTTTTGTTATATTAACTGTGTATTCTACAATATTAATTTTTCTTTTTTATGTTATGTTATAATTTATATTTTTTATAACATCATATTGTTATCATAATTTAAAAAAGAAAATATGCATTTTAATTTAATTTATATCCTTTAGAAATAACATGGTCTCCAAATGTTTTCCATGTGCTATATTGTGTAGATATTTAGCTGAAAACCAAACAGCAGAAGACTGAACTTCATCATTCATATCCGAGGTTTATTTTGATTGTTATTTAAATTTAATTTTATTATTTAAATTTATCTTAAAATAATAATTAAAAGTCTCATTTTGTGTAATCGTTAATTTATATCATTCAAATGTGGTAATATTAAAAGAGAAAAGAGTTTGAAATATATCTGATCTTTGACAAAAATTATTGTAACAATTTCAAACTTTAAGCAGGACCTATTATCCCTATACTATTTCATAGTGTATTTTAAAGATATATGTACTCACGTGGACAAGTTACTATTTATAATGATACAATATTTATGATGTCCACGTGGGCACATATATACCTTTAGAATACGCTATTCTCAAAGTGAGAATTGTTAAAATAATTACGATCAAAGATTGAATCTATTTCTGACTTTTTTTCCTACTAAAAATAATACAATACGATATTATAAATCAATACTTAACAATTATTCAAACAAAATGCAAATATTAATCAAAATTAAATTAGAAGACACGTTTATATACTGGGCGTATCAAAAAGAAATATGAGGACAAAAGAGGTTGTTGAAAATCCACATTGAAATCTAAATGGGTCCAACATGCTATATATTGTAGATATTTAGCTGAAAACCAAACAACACAATACTGAAATTTCATCATTGATTCACAAGAAGTCAACAAAAAAAAGATCATTTTTTTCTTCTTTTTCATATTTGATAAACTGAAGAAGAAGAAGAAGAAGAAGAAGAATGGGGTCAATAGCTAAAAAGGGGTTGCAGAATTACTTGATACAACTTCAGCAACTGGGCTTTGTGGAGGCTTGTGAGCCGGCCCGACCCATTACTGAAACCCTAGGTTAACTATTTGGTTTTCCTATAAATATGATCCTTGTATTTGTAATTCAAAAAAGTAGCACAAGTGAAATAAAAATCCTCCTGTTACAGTCGTGGAGTAGGGAAACCGAACCACGTTAAATTCTTGTGTGTCCCGTTTGTGTTCCGTTTCTCTTTTCTCTAGATTATTTGTGTGTGTTGTGTGTTTAATTCCCAACAATTGGTATCAGAGCGAGGTTTCAACAACATTGTAACACAAACTGTGAGAAATTGTCACCTAGGGTTCTTGTGTGAAGAACTGTGTGCAGGGAGGAGTAGCCGCCGTTACCGTGTGGGTAACCTCAAGCAGCAGCCGGCTAGGAGAACCGCGCAGGGTGCGAACAGCCGTCGTCCGTGTGCTGTCCGTCGCGCCGTTCCAGTGGCCGCCGCGTCGAGGAGCCTCAGATCCAGCCGCGAGCGTCCAGATCGTGAGCATCGTCCAAATCGCCGCCCGCTGTCTGTAGACGCCGTTAAGGGAATTGCCGAAGTCCTTTGAGATGGCAGAAGATGGGAAGTTCCGAATTGAGAAGTTCGATGGTACAGATTTCAGTTGGTGGAAGATGCAGATTGAAGATTTGCTGGTTCAGAAAGATTTGGACGTAGTGTTGGGTGACAAGCAAGGAAAATTGTCTGATGCAGAGTGGGCAGTTTTGGATCGGAAAGCTATGTCAGTTATCCGACTCTCGTTGACCAAGAATGTTGCGTTCAACATTCTTAAGGAGAAGACAGCGAAAGGCATCTTGGAAGCCTTGTCTAACATGTACGAGAAGCCATCTGCAGCAAACAAAATTTTTCTGATTAGAGAGTTGGTGAACACAAAGATGAAGGAAGGCAGTTCAGTTACCGAGCACATCAACTCATTGAATTCGATCTTAGCCAGACTTTTGTCAGTTGGCATTAAGTTCGATGATGAAGTTCAAGCTTTACTACTGTTATCATCATTGCCTGACAGTTGGTCCGGAACGGTTACAGCAGTTGCCAGTTCAGTGGGACCTAATGGATTCACCTTTGAGAAGATTCGTGATCTCGTTCTTGGCGAGGATGTCAGAAGAAGGAGTTCTGGAGAATCATCAGGTGATATGCTAAACGTCGTCAGAGGCAGAGGAAATAACAGAGGTAGTGGGAGCAGGAACCGAAGAAGGAGTCAGTCAAAGGCTCGGGATGGCTCAGGTGTAACATGTTGGAACTGCAAGGAGGTGGGGCATTTCAGGAATCAATGCCAGAAAGACAAACAAGTCAACATTGCAGAAGACAGCGTCAACGAGGATTTGTTTATCTGTTGCGCGGAGAGCAATGTGGATTCCTGGGTCATGGATTCTGGTGCTTCTTTTCACGCTACCCACAGCAGTGAAGCATTGCAGAATCTGGTTATTGGAGACTTTGGAAAGGTAAGGCTTGCAGACGATAGAGCTCTTGATGTTACGGGCATGGGTGACATGGTGCTGAAGACGCCAGTCGGTTTCTGGACCTTGAAGGATGTCAGAGTTGTTCCAAGCTTGACGAAAAGTTTGATTTCTGTTAGGCAGTTGGATGAACAGGGACATCATGTGAAGTTCGGAAATGGGCAGTGGAAGGTCGTGAGGGGCAATCTTGTCATGGCTCGTGGAACAAAAAGAGGATCGTTGTATATTGTCGGATTACCGTCTGAGGGAGTGACCGTCCCAGTTCAGAAGAAAAACAAAGTCCGGTTCACAGAATCTCGTGGGCAGAAGAAGGTTGTCTTTGCAAGAAAGAAACCCAGAGCCACAGGTCAGATTCAGGATGAACGAGCAAGGAAAGGTTCAGGAAGACCAGTCAGAGGCGTTCGTGGCAGTGGGAGCACCGGCCGTGCTTCAGCCAAGGCTCCTAGAAGACAGTGGGTCAAGAGAACCAGTATTCCAGCTGTTGATACGTCTCCAGAAAATTTCTTGCTGAGTATGGAGAGTGTTTGTTCTCAGGGAGTTCTAGGATCCGGCAGTTCGTGTCTCAAGTGGGAGCCGGTAGGGACCGAGGACGAGTCAAGGGCAGTTTCAGCCGTGACTGATGTGTTGAAGCTTCGGGGAGCTTCAACGGGCCTTTCAGTTGACTGATGAGAAGGCCGCTGTAGCAGGAGAGAGTTGAAAAAGATTACTAGAGATACAAGTGTTCTAAGTGGATGGCAGTTGAAATTCTTCAAGCCTCCAAGTGGGAGATTGTTGGGCTTTGTGGAGGCTTGTGAGCCGGCCCGACCCATTACTGAAACCCTAGGTTAACTATTTGGTTTTCCTATAAATATGATCCTTGTATTTGTAATTCAAAAAAGTAGCACAAGTGAAATAAAAATCCTCCTGTTACAGTCGTGGAGTAGGGAAACCGAACCACGTTAAATTCTTGTGTGTCCCGTTTGTGTTCCGTTTCTCTTTTCTCTAGATTATTTGTGTGTGTTGTGTGTTTAATTCCCAACATTAAGAACAAAGGTCTCACCTTTTTTTCACTTTCTTGATTTTTTCTGTTTTTTTTTTTTTGGTTCTATACTTTCAATTTTGTCTAATTTGTGCAGTGGGTTTTGGTTATTTTGAGCTGTTAAGTTCAATTTATGATGTGGGTGTTGCAATTTTAGAACTGAGATCTCTATCTTGATTTTTCGAGTGTCATACTTGAAATAGTATTATTAAACTATCACCAACTATTTATCAAAATATATTTCAAATGGTCAATTGTTCACTTTTTTCGTGTGTTTTAATAGTAGGTGATAGTTCAGATACGAAGCTCGAAAAAATTAGAATACTTTAGGTGTGATTTCTACTCTTTCACTCTACTTCTTTTCCTTATATTTTAATAGGTGGAAGATTTAGCTCTGTTCTCTATGAGTTTTGCAAAGGATAGTTGATTTTTGGTTTGGTAAAAGAAAGAACTTTTGGGTTGCAAAGCAACGACTAGCTTAAAAATATACTACATCAATTTTAATTTGTTTATTTGGTTTTGACGTAACACGGAGTTTATGAAAGTAAGAAAGACTTTTGAATTTTGTGATCTTGAACTAAAGATATGTAAAATGTACAAAAATGTCATTTAATTTTGTGGTGTCAAACATGTAACGTGGAAAGTTGAAATTAAAGAGTTGTCTAAAAAGGACAAAAAGACATTCTTTTTGAAATGAACTATAAAGGGAAGTATGACAAACAAAATAAATGGAGGGATTAGTAGTTTTATACTTTTAACTCTAATGACATCATGACACTTAAGGGTGTGAGCTAATGGTTACTGACGTTAGAAATTGTTCATGGTGAACCATAGAGGCTAATAATTAGGTGATTTCTTTTTATCCGTCTAAATCTTGACATATAGAGTATTTTTGCCAGTGGGAGGTAGCAACCATGCAGTTGATCGTTGAGGTGTGTCTAAGTTGGCTGAACACCATCCTTATTCGATTTATTTTAGTTCAACTATGATGAATCTCACTGCATTATATTGGAATCCGGCGTAGTGAGTAAAGAGGTTTATCACACATCTCCATTTGTATGTGGGGATATCAATGGACTTGAATTGAATGGAATGATGTAGAAGGTTTATATAGTTGAATTTAACTAGTTTGATCTTGAGATGTAGTTGATCGAGTTGATGGTTAGCTTGTGTGTAAAGCCTTTTAGCTTGATTGGTATTGTGATTTTATTTTTTTAGTTTCTAAATTTTGTAATTTGTAATTGCAGGCGATAACAGCTGCAGTTTTGTCAGCTATCAGTGATATAGTGGCTCAGAAGATCACTGGCATTAAGAGACTTCAAATGAGACGCCTTCTTCTGAAAGTGGTAACTGTTTGAATTCCTTCATTGTTTCCCTTTCCCTTTTGTGTTTATACTGTGAAGTGTAGTTGGCTTTGAGAAATCTGTTTGACTTATCAACTTCATTGTGCCATAATCTTCTCATACTATGTTGCTCGGACTCTTCAAAGAAGCTGACGGATGCGTGTTGGATCATCCAAAAGTAGTGTTGTTTTGGAGGACCTGACATGGGTGCGGCAAGACTTTTGGAGAATCTGAGCAACATAGTTCTCATATGAGCATGAACATAATATGCATACAATATATAGCTTTGATGAATCTCAAGGAGTTTCCTTTTATTGAATATCTGTAAACGCATGATAATTTGATTAATGTCTCTCATTAGTAAGGGCAGTTTCTGGAGTTAGACGGTCCTGCAGCAATTCAACATTTTCTTCTTATTCTGCATCCTCTTTCTTGAAGCAAGGCAAAATGCTACCAGTAGAATACTTTTTTGACTCTGCCCTGATCTTATTCACGACTTATCGGTATTCTGATTAATTTGATTAAGATTAACCTAATTCTGTTGCGCACTGTCCTAGTCCCTTATGCTGCATTGCCTGCTATAGGTCATTTGTAGCCTAAGTTGTGCGGACTCTTCACTTTCGATGCCGCACCTGTGTCGAATTCTCCAAAAATACACTACTTTTAGATAATATGACATGCACCCGTTGACATTTTTGAAAAGACCGAGTAACATAGGTTTTAGCCTCTTTGTACCTTCTCATTGAAGACATCATGTAGTGAAGTAAGACTAAGAAAACAATACCTTCTTAGCGTGCTGTTTACCTTTAGTCTAACCCGTACTCTCATCCAAGCTCATTTTGATAAAGCATTTTGTTGTTCGTATTTGTTGGGGAAAATCTCGTCTACAAGAAGTATACTAAAATGTGGAAAACCATCAATCGTATGATTCTTTACAAAGACATCCATTCAATCTATATACTAATAGGACTGCCATCAATGGTCATCTCATTATTTACTCAAATTTTCTGCAGACTCTCTGAAATTTTTTAACTAAACACAAACCTTCTAGCATGTCTCAATAAAATGGGATTGTAAAAACTGGATAACTTCCTTCGCCACACTTAAACTATATTGGGATCTGGAGAATTGCAGGTGTGTGTTGGATCATCCAAAAGCTATGCAGTTTTAGAGGATACGGCATGATCATGACAACATTTTGGAGTGTCCGAGAAACATAGCTTAGTAATGTACTGTATAACTAAATCAGAAGGATAGGAAAAGGTAACTAAAAGTGATATGAAATGATGCTTAAAAAAATTTTCATATATTTTTAGCTGCTCTGCTGTTCTGTTTACGAAAACAGAACAAACAACAGCCAATAAGCACATATTAGGATTTTTAACTTACGAGACTTGGTCCAGTTGTAGTGCTTAGTCAGGTTTACTTCCATCTCAAGATTCATTTTTGATACGGCACTTATTATCTGAATCATGTATCCTTTGTATGTAATTTCGGGTTGTGCATATAAGTTGCTATCTGGGATTGTTATTGCCTACATGCAGCTTTTTGGCTTTGCCTATCTTGGACCATTTGGTCATTTTCTTCACTTATTGCTGGACAAGCTTTTCAAAGGGAAGAAAGACACAGCAACTGTTGCAAAAAAGGTACCGAAAACCCTTCTTTGGATAATTTACAATAAGTATCTGAAAAGAAAAGGTTCCAGATCATCCTGTACTTATTGGCTCTCATAACATCCTTTTGTGTCACATTTCACTTCACTCTTCCTTTTTTTTCAGTTAAAAGATTATTTTCAGCAATGATTTATAATGATAGAAATCCTTCGCTATATAACCATTTGGTCATCAAACTGTATTTCCAGTTGGAGAAAACTCTAAACGAACGAGTAGATTAGTTGTTCATTTTGATAATTCGAGTGGCATTGTAATTGTTTCAGGTGGTTCTGGAACAAGTGACATCTTCTCCTTGGAATAACTTGCTTTTCATGATATACTATGGATTAGTTATTGAAAGTAAGTTTTTGCCAAGCTACAACTATCTTTGCAACTTAACTATGTCACAGATTAGATGTTGCTTTTGCAACTAAGCACGCGAATAGATAGATTGAGTTTATGAAAATTGGAACCTGAATTACCGACTCAGACAGCATTATCACGTCCATCTAACTGTAGCTAGAGGAAACAAGATAATCCGAAATACTGTTGAGAATCATGAGGCTTCATGTTCAAATCTCAATAGAAGCAAAAACACTAGGCAATATCTTCTCATCGATCTGAAGTAAACACTACTCAAATAATCCCTCTATATTACCCTTCTTTTCGCCTTCAAACCAAGCACTGCACCAGTTATGGAAGCATACACAAGTTTGACATCATTACATTGCTAGTAGGTATTGTTTTGGTAAAGTGAAGGGGTAATATTTGTGCAAAACAGATCTGTCTTCAGGAATCCATAAAGTACCTGCTATAAGTCTTCTTTCATTACCTAGAAGTATAATTATAAGGTCTCCGTTTCAAATCCTAACGAGACAACAAAATACTAGGTGATTTCTTCCCATCCGTCTAAACCTTGGCCGAGTTATCCGGCTATTTGTGTTGAGGTGCGGGGAAACTGGCCTAGACACCTCTGTCATGAAAAAAAATAATAAATCATATGTATACACTACGAGGCTTTGTGTTGATGGTATCTTTATTATGTACAGGTAGACCCTGGATCCAGGTGAAGTCTAATATTAAGAGGGAATATCCAAAAGTGCAGTATACGTCTTGGACGGTTTGTCAAATCCCCCCTCTTTCGAGTTCAAAGCTGATTTTTTTCTGTTCTATAGTGAATTCTAACTGAATTTATCATTCAAAACTATACAGTTTTGGCCCGTCGTGGGTTGGATTAATCACCAGTATGTGCCACTTCAGTTCCGAGTCATCTTTCACAGCATTGTGGCATGTGGCTGGTATGCTACATTTACCTATACTTGTTACTGGTTCCGATATGTTCAACTTCGTTCCCACCTCAATGATTTCACAATATCGTTGATATATCCTTTCTCATCTTCGATTTGTAGGGGGATTTTCTTGAATCTACGTGCAAGATCGATGGCATTAAAGAAAGCTTGAAAGTCTCAAAGTTGCAAACCGGACATGGCAACATGTTCATATGTAGTAAACGTTGCTCGTTCTCTCAGCTACTAGTGGCTTATGTAGTGATCGACATTTCCTATGTACCTTGTATTTTTATTTTTTGGTTATAGTTTTCTTGAATAGTAGTGCTCTTTTATCAAAAAGATTGATAGTCATAGAACTCCATTTTAGTTGATGATTGGCCTATTATGACTACAAGGCTTATTATAAGGGATAATATAATTTATTTGATGTGGCAATTACTGTTGTATATTTGTCCTGAATTTCTTACCATGAATGAGTTTTCTTTTTCCTAAAAGGAAACCATAAAGTCTTCATATTTGGTTAGTCTTTTTCTTGTAGAAAAATGTTTAGGACTTGATAAAGAGGCTCGTTTCTTCTAACTTAATCGACATTCACAATGTAGTCTTAAGAGTTTTAAGAGTTTTTTGTTGGACACAAGTGATACGTTATCACTTGTGTGAACCTCTTTGTATTCCCAGTGAATTGGGTAGATTATCTCTTTTTATATGCTATATAATGAATTGCTCATCTCCTTTGTCGATGTAGGTCGGTTGATTGAACCGCGTTAAATCTTTGTGTCTTTTGGTATATTTTTCGTTTTTCTTCTTACTCATGGTCTATCGAGGACTGTTTTGTTAGCTTCCGTATGACACCTAATTATTTCGATCCTAACAATGAACACTCTTTGTAAATGTGCCTGAAACCTATATCGATATTGGATCCAATACCAAATTAAGTAATGCGGGTAAAAATTTTACCACTCTTTGTTATTAAGTTGTTGCTCGATCTGATTTGCATAACAACGTCCATTAATCAAGTCTTGTTGTTCTTGAATTGATCTTCCTTTTTTGAAAGATGTTGATGAAGAAAATGTGGTTGATTGATTCAAGAAAGTTGAAGATTGAAAAGTTGTCATTGTTTTAGAATGAAAAAGGTGAATTTTCTTAAAAGAAAAATGTGTTTGTTTATAGTGATTTGAATGTGTTTGTGATTATAAGAAAAGAGGGTGAGAATATGATTTGAATGTCATAACTAATAAAATATTATTTAAATACAATTTTTTTTTTAGAAATTCATACTAAAAATTTATTATCTGCGTAACATCAATAATGAATATCATAATATTATACATAGTACATTTTTTTTAATTATAAAATAACACTTACCAAACGATTTCTTATTTTACGTGACACACTTAATTTTTGAAGAGTTTAAAGGGTATTTATTTTATATATATATTTTAAATATTAAATTATTAATTATTATGATTTAATTTATGATATTTTTTAATAATCTATATTTTAAAACTAATCCTAAATCCCCCCCACCCCACATCAAATATTGTTCATGTGAAGTGACTCACTTAAGTAGGTCTTTGTCACTTGTTAGCCAATGAGATTAGAGAGTTTAAACAAAGTTTAGCTGTAAAGCTAATCTCCTTTACCATGAGTCTATTCTTTGTGCTTTTTAATATTATTTTATGTATAGGTGGGTAACTAAATTTTTGTGATTTCACTGTTCGATATTCGATATTTATATTGCGATTCGATTGAATTAGTTTTAGTATTTAACACTCTACTATATTTCCTTAGGATTAGTGTTTAATATATATCACTTTGTTCTTAGGTGAATATTAGTTACATGTCAATTTCGATATCAAATATTAAATAATATATCAGGTAAAAATTTAAAAAAATATGGAAGTTTCTAACTATAAAATTACATGCATAAAATGCACTAAGAACCAAGTCATAACAAAAAATAATAAAAATCAAAATGTTTACGAGATGTGTAGGTTTTTAATCATTATCAAAGGTTTTAAACTCAAATTTTGATTAACAAATTATCGTATTTAGTAGTCCTAGAAATTCCTAATATAACTTTGAATTAATTAAGCTTTAGTAAAATATTGAACATCAATGGAAAAAGATAATCTTAATGCATAGAATAACTATATTGAGGAGTAAGGAAAGAGCTAGGAACAAAGAAAATAATATTTTGTGTATGATAAATTCATAATATTAATCAAATCAGATATAATGGACAACTCAAAAAGTAGAATCGCCAATATGGGTTACGCTCATTGTGCTGGTCTAGCCTAATTCATAATTTCATAGGGTTTGTGCTAAAATTTTTGGAGCTTATTACAAATTTTTCTTTTAACCTGATTTGAATAAACTTGCTGATTTGTGGGACCTGAGAAATGCAAATAGAGGCGGTTTGTGAGTCAAATTAAAATTAATTAAAAAAATAAAATAGAGTACTCAAAATAACAAGAGTCTAAACCAAAACCTAAAAAAAATCTTCAATATTAGAATATTTTAATACAATATATTTATAAAATATGTATTACATAAAATAAAAATTCCCTAAAGTTTCTATGGAACACTACCTAAGTCGTAGCCTATAAAATATTGTCATAGTTTTATGTTTTATTATGATCATTGGAAAATAATTAGGTTAGTATATATATTTAGGTATTTATAATTTTACTTGAAATCAAACTTAATAAATATTATAAAGATATTTTTTGTGAATTTGATCAACATATAGAAACACTAACATCATGTAATTTTGTCTTGTCGATATTATGATAATATTTTTAAATTATATTTTGATCTATAAATTTATTTTAAAAAATTACACTTTTAAAAAAGTTGGGCTAGCCCAACACAATCCGTACAAGTGGGTTAGACTGATCGTTTTTTGCCCCACAAAAAATGGGTCAGCACAACATGATCCAACAAATTTTAAAGTCTATATATATTAGGGCAACTTTCACATATAGCAAATAAAAAAAATCATATTTGTATGCTATAGCAAAGTTTGCATAATTGCGCTCCATAGAAAACATAGAAACTGTATAATTCGCTATACATATACAGTTGAAGCAAATTGTATAAAACGAAGTGTATAAAATAAGAAAGAGAAAGACACTTGGGCAGAGAACTGTATAAGACGAAGTGTATAAAACGAATTGTATTATTATAAGTGTATAGAACGATTATATACAATTTGAATTTGTATAAAATGAGAAAGAGAGAAAGACAAAAGAGACTTGACAAGGAATATACAATTGAATCGAATTGTATAAAACGAGAAATAGAGAAATTAGATACAGTTTGAAAATTGTATAAAACGAGAAAGAGAGAAAGGCAAAAGAAACTGGGCAGTGGAGTATTTTTATTGTATAATTATAAGTGTATAGGACGAAAATATATGTACTTGCATGTGTATATACAATTTTCTCACGCTTTATACAAATAGAAACGCAATTTATACATTTCGCTTCTGTTTGTATAAGTGAGAAAGGCGAGGGTGGCGAGCGAGATTTGGGAGAGTGGCGAGCGAGATCTGAAAGAGGGGAGAGAGGGGAACAAAAATATATGTATTTATACAATTTTCTCTACTTTATACAATTAGAACAATTTTTATACACTTGTGTTTGTATAAAAAGTGAGGAAGCGAGCGAGAGATTGGAGGAGAGTGGCGAGCGAGATATTTGGGAGAGAGGAGCCTGACAAGTTTTTGCAAACGTTTGCTATGGAGCACAATTAAATTAAACCCTAGTTACTCCATTTATTTTAGGTTATTAGTTTGCTATTATATACAATTTTCCCTATATATTAACCCAAATAAAATAGATCAACTCATATTAACAGCAATATATATATATATATATATATATATATATGTATATATATATATATATATGCTTTTTCCGATTTTACCTTTTCCACTAATATCATGATCCATTTTAATAAAAAAAAGTTTGGGTATACATCCCATTTTAATAATTAATATAATTACGTATATAATAAACATTAGGTTATAGCAAATGAGATTAGAGAGTTTAAACAAAGTTTATTTGTACGTAAAGGTAATCTCCTTTTTACCAAATGAGTCTTTTCTTTGTGCAACTTAATATTGTTTTCTGTTAAATGTGTGACATATTTTCCGATTTTATATAGTTGATATTTGATATTTGATACTTATGATATGGTTCAGTTAAATTTAGTTCGAGAAAGAAAGTATCAAATAGGAGTAAAGTAAAGTATTTCTTATAAAAGATGATGTCGTACTTAGCACTCCATTATATACCATTCTTGACGGTTCTCATTTGATATATCAGTTTGATGGCATATATATTTTAATTAAGTGAATGTAAGGTAATTAGATTAATTACATGTTATTAACTCTTTTTTTCCCCTCTTAACTGATCGTCCTTTTTGACTTGTTAAATAGTAATATTTTCACATAATTTCTAAAAGATGTATTGGCTATAAAATTTCATCCGTTAATAAAGTTATGATAAAATGATAAATTCTCCTACATTTTTATTCAGAAACTTCAAATTTAAATTATATAAAATTGTTATCCTTATTAAAGATTGTTTTATCTTTAATATAGAATTTTTGGACTTGAAAATTATACTAAAGTCATAACAATTACTGGTCAAAGTAAGTAGGCAAAAATAATTTCTTTTGACCCTCCAAATACTAAATATTGCCACAGAAATTTCAAAAGGAAGCATAGTAAATAAAATTTAGCCGATTATAAATATTCATATTCATTTTTATTGTTAAATATAATATTGTAACGATCATATTATTATCGTTAATTTATTTATTTATCGTACGGATGGAAGTAATATTCTTTGTATGATAATTTCTTGGATAACATTAATCATAATATATAGTGGGTGACTCAAAAAGATATATCCTTATTTTAAAAAAAAAAAAAACAAAAAAACTTTAGGTTCTTTTCCACTAATATCATATGGTCCACTTTAATATTTTATTTTTGGGTATACATACCATTTTAATAATTAATTACTATAGCAAACATCAGATTATTAGGTTTGAATTAGGTTGTTGTCATTATCATTCTTTGTTTGTAACATTGTAGTACAAGGGCCCTCAATTGGTTTTTGTACTTGTCAATTTGAAAAAATTATATATAATAACAAATTATTAAATTAGATTAAATATTATAAATATTGTTTAATTTAATTGTCACCTTTAGCAAATAGTTGTCATTTGCCACTCTTCCTAGGTTTCTAGCACGCTACTCTTGTCAGTCTCTCCCTCGCTTTTATACAAACACAATGTATAAATTGCGTTTGTATTTGTATATAATGAGAGAAAAGTATATATACAAATACAAATAAATATATTTTCATCTTATACACTTATAATTATATAAATACAGATCTTCCTTTGGCCAACTCTCTTTTGCCTTTCTCGCTTTATACAAACACATATTATACAAATTATACTGTATAATTTGTGTTGTATAAAGAGAAAGAGAGATTTGATATACAAATATTTTATTTCAATTAAATTGTATACAAATTTAAATTTTATGCAGATATAGAAACACATAAAATTGAATTGAGAGGTTGCCATGATCTGCCAGCGAAATTATACAAATTTGAAGCTCCTAAGACACGTGTCTTTTTCTTAACATTGTCAAGCCACCCCTGATCGAATACAATGATGAATTATATTTCACGATTTCATATAAAATAAAATATGTATAATTTTTGAGTAATTTATGTATTACTATTTTATACCGAATAAAAGATGAAACAATTAATATGAAAATTGATTAGTGAAGGAAAAATAACATAATTTAGATATACTTCATTACTATATATGTTATTACCTATACTTTCAAGATATTATGTATCTTAATACTTATTAACAGGTTCCATCATATATTGAAACATATGCACTTAGATACATGTATTATTGCTATCAGATATATACTAAAATATAACAGTGAGAGAGACAAGCGATATGGGGAGGACGGTGATTGAGATTCATTATGTATTCAGTTACATTAGATTTACATGTGAATCACTTTAGATACATACATATGTATGTATGTGATGTAATTCACATGTATCTGTAGCCAGTGCGATTTGCATGTATTAGATATATATGAGAATGACAAGCGAGATGAGAGAGGGGGGGGGGAAGTTATCTCTCCCAAATACATGCGAATTCACTTGAATACAATGTATCTAGAATAAATTACACCTAATTTTGATCTCATGTATCTGCTGGATTCGAAAGAATCGAGGCATCATTCGGAAACTTACAATTGCAAATGATATGACGATAAATTAGACGACACATAAAATTGTACCAAAAGAAACATATATTATAATATCGTCAATTGATCTATACAATTACAAACTTATATTAAACATAGAAACTGTAGAAAGAAATGTCATAAACAGAACTTTTAAATGTGTACATTGTATGAATGCTATTTTACGGGTTTCAAACGTTTCCACCAAGAAATAAATAAACCAAATATGGAAGATAATCTTTTTTTTTCTTCAGAAAAAGTAAAAGCAATTATAGTATTACTCTGGCTTTTCTTCAAGAGAAAAGTAAAACTCAAATATGGTAAGAAAATGAGGATAAAATCTTAACAGTATTTTGAGATACATGTATTTTGGACGTATTTGGACACAACAAAATTTGATAAAATACACAATACTATAAACTGGAATATATATATACCAAAATTTATGTAAGTTGCCTATAACTTAACTCTGGATTTATAATGTCTGTGAAACCCTAACCAATAACTAAAGATAATGTACAAAACCGATTGAATCAAAAAAGATAAATATAATCCTTGACCATTGAGAGTTGCCACATGATTTTTTTTTTTTTAATTTAGCTTTATATATATGGGCAACTCTGATAATCTGTTGACTTGTAACGTCATGGACTTTGTTCAAGAAAACTAGGATAAGCAGGATATACTTATCAGAAACTAATACACGTCACTTATATAGGTGGTTGTTAATTAGTGTTATAACAATAATTAGGTAGCAAATTTATTAAAACAAATTAAATATTTATGTGGCCTAGCTTATCCATAACATCATTTATATAATCATATATAGTTGAGAATTTCATATTCTTTAAATTCTTTGCGAACCTAATTATATATAGGGTAATTGTATCTAATCAGCCATTTGATCTAGCTTAATTTTTGGGCTAAGAAGGTTAAAAATAAACAAAAACTAAATTATTTATTAATAAGAAAGTACAATTAATGTAAAAAAAAAAAGAAAGAAGTAATATTTGAATCCTGCTTATACATTGTCGTAGAAAATATTTGAATAACGTGAACTGTTAATTCATAATTAAACAAATCTTTTCTATAAGAAAAACAATAGTAACAAATTTAAATAATGCGAAATTAGCAAGTCAAATTGAGGGTAACTATGATGAGTCGATGATTAGACGAGTTCGGAGTCTAAAGGGCATAAAATGTTAACAAAAATTTCAAAATAGTATATGAATAATTATTTTAATCAAAAGGGCAAAATCGCTGAACGGGCACGATTTCGCTCGCCGAAAAAAGTAAAATCGATGCCTTTGCAGCGATTCCCAAAACAAATTTTTGTTAATGATTTTTAATAAATCGCTTGCCTAATCAGCGATTTCTTTAATTTTTTAAATTATTTATTAAAAAAAAAAACTAAGAGCAAATCGCTGCAAGGGCAGCGATTTGTCTCCAAATTGTTTTTTTATTTTTTCCAATCAATTTTTTATCTTTTTATTTTTTACAATTTTTAAAATTAAATTTTAAATTTTTTAAAGAAATTTTAATTTTAAATTTTTCTACTACTTATTCCAAAATAAATTTTTTTAATGATTTTTTAAAATAAGTATCAGTCAAAAGTTTTCTAAAAAATTGATTTAAAAAAATTGGAGACAAATCGCTGCACTTGCAGCGATTTGTTTTATTTTAAATAAAAAATTAAGAAAATCGCTATTTAGGGAGCAATATATAAAAAAATCATTAAAAAAAATATTTTAGAAATCGCTGCCAAGGCAGCGATTTGTTTTTATCAAATTTTCTCCGACGACAGAAATCGCTCATCTTCTAGTGATTTTGCCCCTTTGGTTAAAATAAAAATTCATATACCGTTTTAAATTTTTTATTAACATTTTATACCCTTTAGGCTCCGGACTCATGATTAGACTAAGCTCTTCTAATTTTCTCATGGTTTATAAAAAAAATTAATCCATTTTATAGCCTTATTGCTAGTTCATTATTTTTCATCATTTAGTTGATGTACACATAATTATTTGATAGTACTAAATTTGTTTATGTCCAACAATTTGGGGCTAATAAAGTTGCTAGACCAATCATTCGACCCTTTGGTATCACCTAGGGTCATATATATTATACTTTCACCATAACTTGAAGAAAGAAAATTAATTGACTTTTTTTTTATTTGGGGGGGGGGGGGNAAACAAAGTTGAGTTATTTCTTAGTGCTTTTAATGGTTTGACTTTATATATATAAAAAAAAAAACTACAAAGTGCAAATGCTTTTTGTGAAATACGTCATTAGTCACTTGCATTTGATCCATAAGTAAATAATTACATTATTTTATCGGAGAAATTAATTCAACTTCTATACTGTAGGGGTGAACATAAATACAACAATTACCAACCTAAACCAAAATTTATATGGTACAAGAAGTTTAAAGTTTGATATTCGATATTTACTTTTAATTATTCATTTACAAAATTAAATTTTGAAAATATCAAATTAAATACTGAACATCCAACTTTAAATAAATTGTTTAACATATATATGGGAAGAAGTAACAAGTGAATATATATATATATATATATA
>NC_028639.1:4257355-4262923 GCF_001406875.1 Solanum pennellii | reverse complement strand
AATCAACTTGTACGTCTAAATCATAATGTAAAGATTTGAGAGTGAAAATTCAATGGACTTTATTTGTAATTTTTCAAAAAGATAATTATTCGACGAATTCTGAATTTTTTTCTTCTATACATAATTATCGAATTATCATATTAGAATTTATATCAAAATTTAATCTCTCATACCAAAGCAAGCTTTGAAAATTCAATATTTATATTTCAAGTACCTATTACAAAATCAAAAATTTAAAATTATCAACCACCACCACCACAAACAAAAGTGACTTAAGATGTATAATTAGTGGTTGCTCACTTAGAGAGGATGCCAAAAGTTAATTATGCAAAGATTAAACAATATATTGCCACTTGTTTTTTAGCATGTACTACACAATATTAAACAATTAAAGAAATAGTTTTTAAGGGAACTAAAGTAAGATTATCAATTCTCTTAAATATTAATTATTTCTTTTTTTTTTTGTTCTTAATTTTATCATCACAAATTAAAGTGTGATCTTGTTTGGTCTTTAACATGGGTATCTACCAGATTTCCAATGAGGTACAAGTGTAGGTTAGCTAGTGAGTACTACTAAATGAAGATTGATTAATTAATTAAGGTTTGATAATTAAGTTAAGGTATTGGTGGCTATGGATGATAATAAGAAAGTTGCTGATCCATTTAAATAATTATATTCGATAGTTAAATAAAAATATTTATTATTTTACATAATTAATGTATATTATATGTATATCATACATTAATATATATTTGCTAATTATTATTTTAATAGACGACTATTCGCTTCAATTTCAATTCCTCTAAAATATAACTAAGTACCTAATCATATATAATGAAAGTAGTCTTTTGCTCCACTTTCTCAATGTCCTAAGCTGCTTAACTCAGCTTAGACATGCAAGTCACTTAAATAAATAAAAAAAAACCTGAATAAAAGAATATATTTATCCTTCTATTGATATATACTTTGTTAAGGCAGTAAGTGAACTATATATTCTAGGACAATCCCTTTTGAGACTCTTATATTGTTGGGTGGAACAACAAAGTTTATATGATGCCAATAATAATAATAATAATAATAATAATAATAATATATTTGATGAAATCTTATAAAGTGGTGCTTGAAGAGAACAGAGTGTGTGAATATTTTATCACTATCTCATAGAGATAGAGAGACTGTTTTCGAAAAGACTTCAATTCGAGTGTATCAAAATCCAAGTAAAGAAGAAGAAAACACAGGAGAAAACATAGTGGTTGAAAAAAAGCTATATAAAGTCTAAAAAAAGAGAAACAATGACAACATCAAAATAATATGATAATCGAAAAACAATAAACAACATATGACAATATAAGAGCATGACTAGCTACGTTCTATGATAGACATTAAACCCTCAAAGGAAATACAATACTCTACCCCCACTAGCCTTCGATCTATCCTAATACGCGACCTCCACTCCTTCCTGTCTAAAGTCATGTTCTCGGTAATATAAAGTTGTGTCATGTCTTGTCTAATCACCTCTCCTCAATACATTTTCAACCTGCCCCTACCCTTCTGATCTGCGTACCTCTACTTACAACCTCTCACACATCCTCATTGTGGCATCTGTGCACCTCTTCTGAACATGTTCAAACCATCTCAGTCTCGCTTCTCTCATCTTGTTCACCACAGATGTCACTCTACCTTCTCCCAAGTAATCTCATTCCTAATCTTGTCACTCCTAGATAGAATGCCCACTCATACATCTCTACATCTGCTTATCTACAACATGCATCTTTTGAATATATGAGTTCTTGACGAACCAACACTCCGTCCCACATAACAAGGATAGTCTAACTATTAGCTTGTAACAAAATCCACATTGATAGTTGAAAAGAAATGTTTTTTATTTATAAAATGTTGGATATTTTTAATGACTTTGTGAGGTCTCTTTCGAAGAAAATTGAGCGAGCTTGACTCAACACAAATAATGTTACACCATAGTAAGAGTGTCTTGGGGTTATTTTAACCAAACATTAATGACCAAGGCGACACAAGTCTATGCTCTAAAAACTTTCTCAGATTATCTCATCTAAAAGTTTAAACTCTTAAATAAGATACTCCACACACTATAGAATGGAAAAAAAAACAAGAAACCATTTTCTTGTATATGTACAAAGTCGTTTTCTTGTATATTTACATTGAATTAGAGAATTATATTGTAATAATTCTGATTAATTTTTTCATTTTCAAGACTTCCATAATAATCTTTCTAGGTTTATTCAAAAACTAACATAACCATGTAGTGCACATCTAAGAGTCTCCAAAACCAAACAATTATGTGCTTTACTTTGTTGAGTTCATGCATATATACATAATATAGTAACATACATACATATTTTAGTTTCGCTCCATCTTTCTTTTAGTATACACCTTTTAAATATGAGTATCAAATTTTAAAATATTTGTACCTAATTCAAGTTGTGTTGTATAATATTGTTAAAAGGAGTAAAGGACAACATTGTGGCTGATCGAGAAGCATAAAAACATAATCAATTTGACATAATTAAAGACCATACGTACAATTGGGTTAAAGCTTTAAACTATGTAACAGAACATTATAATGAATTTATAGTACTCCATCCATCTGTCTCTATTTAGTTGTCCACTTTAGAAGTGATACACAAATTAAGGCACCAATTATTATCATATGTTAGTTACAATTTTAAATTTAAATTAAAAGATTATGCAACTCCTCAAGTATAATAAATGTATTTTCTGGTTCAAAAAAGCATGCATTACAACTTCGTAGTACTAAAGATTTTCTAGAATTAAATAAGGGCATTTTAGGAAAAAAATTGTTGTTCTGTCTTGACTTGTTAAAATGAACAAGTAAATAGGGACAAATAAAAAAATATCTGAACAAGTAAATAGTGACTGAGGGAGTATTAATTACATTTTTAATTTGCTATTAACGCAAAAAAATTAGGCTAAGTATGTGGTGGTTGAGCACATTTTCGTCTTAAATTAAAAGCATATATATTATATAGGACTAGAGGTTAAAAAGCCCTTCCTTTTTACCTTCTTTTGTGGTTCATTTTGCTTTTCTTTCTTTTTCCTTTTGTTTGGGGGTGGATGTGGAGGTGTTATCGCTCAACGTTTTATACCTCGTATTTTGATATATTATCTTTGTTAGTATAAAACAGTACATATATCTCGATATATCGCTCACTATTCTGATACATTAACTTTGTTGATACCGGATATACATGTCCTGATACATTCTGATACATCGCCTTATACATTGTGTAAGAGTGAAGTTCCGAAAACAAAAGTTTTTATAAATTTTTCAAATATAGCAGAGAATATAATGTAGTAAGTCATGTATTCAAATAACTTTTTGATATATTTTTCCCCTTTCTCTTTTTTAATGTCTAAATGAATTCTAGACTCTCTAATAGATAAGAATAGTTCAAATCTATCAAAAGTAATTTAAAGAGAAAACAAAAGCTTTAATGAACCATTTTTTTTTATATTATATTATATTAATTTGATAATTTAAAAGATTTAGTTTCATTTAAATCTCATAATACATTAATTGGTTAACAAGATGGAAAGTAATGTTTTATATTAAGTCAAACTACATTAATAGTGTAAAGAAAATTTATAGCATGCAATATGTATAACTTAAATCTTTATAATAAAATAAAATGCACGATAATACAGCTAAGTGACCTAACAAAGGATGTTTACTTTATATCCCCCCATAAATGATCCTGACTTATCACACACTATACATCTTGCTTTACTAATTTAATTTTACTTATCTTGGATTATATGAGTGCACTTTTAATCTCCAAAGCCATCTATTCACGGTAGTAGCGAAGTTAGAATTTTTATTAAGAGAATTTAAATATACAAAAAAATAAATATATAAGAAATAAAAGAGATTCAGTATCTACTCTATATACATAAAAAAAATATATAATTTTGACCTTATATATATAATGTGATTATTTGACAAATCAAAGAAGGTAACAATACAGCCACATATAATGCAAGATGGACAGTTGAACACCCTTTTTCAAAAAATTATACTATAGGTCAGAAATAATTTTGAACTCTTTTTTTTTTTTGCTTCGTCACTAAATGAACCCCTTACGATATCTTGGCTCTTATATATACCAAATAAGCATTACAAATGTAGACCATATTCTCCTACAAGAGTACTCAATTGGTATTTTACATTACAATTTTTTCAATGGGGGAACAAGTTTTTGAATCAACAATCAAAGTCACAATAAGTGATGATGATGACAATATTACTAAAGATCATGTTACCAAGAAAAAATCAACTTCTTCAAATATTTCCCTATTGACTAAACTTCATGCAGGCTATTTTAGAATTAGCCTTTCTCTAGGTGGTCAAACTTTGTTATGGAAAGTACTAACACAACATTTGGACAAATCACAAACACTTCAACACAAATTTCACTCACTCCCTTCAACAACTTTCCTTTTACTATGGTGGATATCACTTTGTACACTTATGTTACTCTCTTTTCTATATATCTTAAGATGCATTTTTCACTTCAAGTTAGTGAAGTCTGAGTTTTTGCATCCAATTGGTGTTAACTACCTATTTGCACCATGGATATCATGGCTTTTATTGCTTCAATCAATACCATTCACAATCCCAAATCTTGATTCTTGTCAATTTGTATGGTGGATATTCGTTGTACCCGTGGTGATTCTTGATGTGAAAATATATGGACAATGGTTTACTACTGAAAAGAGGTTTTTGTCAATGGTTGCAAATCCAACAAGCCAACTTTCTGTATTGGGAAATTTGGTTGGTGCTTGGATAGCTAGCAAAATGGAATGGAAAGAGAGTGCAATATGTATATTTACACTTGGATTAACACACTATTTAGTTGTGTTTATAACACTTTATCAACGATTATCGGGTAGTAATCGTCTTCCTGCCATGCTTAGACCTACATTTTTCTTGTTTGTGGCTGCACCTAGCATGGCTAGCTTAGCATGGGCTTCTATTTCTGGGGATTTTGATATGCCATGCAGGATGCTCTTTTTTCTTTCACTATTTCTCTTCACATCTTTGGTAAGTACTCTTTTTTCTTTACTACCTTCTATTAAATGCATTATACTACTCTCTGTTAAATTAGGTCTTAGGCCTAACTCACACCCCAAAAGTTAGCTTAAAGGGTGGAGGATTGTCCAAGCCTATAAGGAGTCCACCCATCTCATTAACCACCGATACGGGTCTTTTGTCATTCTTTAACACCCCAACTCACGCCCATTGCTTAGCATCTGGTGCGTGGACAATTTTGATTCTGGGGGCCCCAATATCGGATGAGACGGACCCTGCTTTGGCACCATGTTAAATTAGGTCTTAGGTCTAACTCACACCCCAAAAGCTAACTCAAAGGGAGGAGGATTGCCCAAGCCTGGAGTCCACCCATCTCATTAACCACCGATGTAGGACTTTAATGTTGTCATCTTTAACACTCTCAGGATCGTTTTTGGTAGGATGTATTAGAGAATCTTTTATATATATATATATATATATA
>NC_028639.1:4220960-4256841 GCF_001406875.1 Solanum pennellii | reverse complement strand
TATATATATATATATATATATATATATATGTGCGTTAGTTGTTTGGTAGAAATTTCAGCCTATGTATGTATATATGATGTATAACTAATACATAAAAAATTATGGTATTTATAATATAAGGACTATTATTACATGTAGAATTGCCCTAAATACACCAAAACAAATAGTGGATAAGAATAATCTCAGTATAATTAATTCCGATCCATTGTTACTTATACACACTACTTAGTATTATTCTCATATAATATATCAAAGAGATGACCCCTTATATAATGCCCATATCTAGTAGTCTTGATCCCACTATATATTCTCTTTATATAATACTTAATACTCCAACTGTTTCAATTTGTGTGAACCTATTTGACTAGATAGAGTTTGAGAAAAAAATAAAGACTTTTGAAACTAATAGCATTAAACATGTCGTAGTATTCACGTGGCTATAAAATTGTTGAAAGTTACGATGTTAAATATGCATATCATAACTTTTATGTGGGTATAAACGCTTCTCATTAAGAATCAAAAGAGAAGTTTATGTTAAATTATTTCCAAGTTTAGAAACCAATAATTATTTTTGGAATGTAGGGTCACATATATAAACCATAAACATCTGTATGTGATTAGAGGCGGATCCATAGTAATAGGGTTCACATGAACTCAATAATATTTTCTCCATTAAATATCTATAAATATTTGATTGTGAACTCAATATGTGCACTAACTTAAACTCATATATATTGACATTGCTTATGAAAATTTTTGTGTACACCCTATATATGTCACACTTACCATACACATCTATCTAATATAACTTTCTTGTTTTTGTCATATGATTTAATTAGGTTTGTAGGCCAACACTATTCAAGAAATCAATGAGAAAGTTCAATGTTGCATGGTGGGCTTATTCATTTCCCCTAACATTCCTTGCCTTAGCCTCTGCACAATATGCACATCAAGTGGAAGGTCATGTTGCTAATGGGCTGATGTTGCTTTTATCTGCCCTCTCTGTTCTTGTTTTTGTTGGCTTGACACTCTCCACAGCACTCAATCTTGACATGCTCTTGAGTGATCATGATAGATATTTAAACTTCACTAAAAGAACTTAAGTGTATCTATATTTCTATATTTCAAAGTAGCTGAGGGTCTATCGGAGACAACCTATATCCATCTTTTAAGGTAGGAGTAAGACATGCGTATACAATTTCCTCGATCTCCAGATCCTATTTGTGGGATTACACTGGACTTGTTGTTGTTGTTATAATTATTATGATTATGTCTAGTGCTAATATTCCTAATGCATGTGATAATTTTGAACGCTGTGAGGACTCCTATTACTTAATATAGAAGTGTGTCAATCTTTTTGGAACGAATTATTATAAAAATATTATCACATAAAAGTGTTTTTTCCCGTAATAAGTTGCATTTTTAGATTAAATGATCACATATTTTAATATCGGACTAATACTTAAATTGAATTTGAGTCTCACCACGACATAAAATCAAAGAAAAATTTAATGTGCTCTGCTCATGAAAAAAAATAAAAACATAAATAGAACGTATTGAGATATGATTAAATAAAAATGTAATGGATCAACTGGATCACATAAATCAGTAGGAAATATAAAATGTCTAACATGATTCTTCACTCAATCTTTTATTTTTATAGATTAAAAAATAAAGTCATTTTTAATTGAATTAAATAAGGATTGCTATTGTGATTTTGAATACTAAAACCTAATTTCAAGTGACTATTGTATGCCCTTAATTCTCTTTATGTGATTTGGGTGTTTTTTGATATGCCAAAAGTCATTTTTTAAAATTGAAAATATTATCTATATATAAAGTATGTGCCTAACATATGCAATATACAAAACATTAATCTAAATGAATATGAAACTTCTTATTGTTGTACATGGGGAGATCATATGAAGTTAATTCCCAAATTAAAAGAAAGTCAATAACTTTATAACAAATAATGGAAAAATATCAAAAATATTTTTAAGCTAGTGTTATAGATACTGTAAAGAGCAATAATTAATTTTATTATTAGAATGAGCAAATCAACAATAGACTACACAATCAACAAATTAATTAATATTTCGAGTGGAATACTAATGAATCAAAGTATTATTATTTTTTGTATCTTTTTTTAAAAAATAATTATTCAGTGTCCAGTACATGAGGTGCCTCAACTAATCAAGATTCACGTCACGTAAGACACGTTAAAGAAAAATCATAACTTATCAGAATATTTTTCATCTATAGGACTCGAGAAATTCTATCCATACCACTATAACCCTCGGTGATATTAATTAGCATAGCTACACATTCCATAGGCACAAGAACTTCCTTCTTGACACTTGTTGTTGCAACCCCCACAATGTCTCTTATTAAACAAAGTATTAACACATTGCCCTTTACAACAAGTTTCATTATACTTACATTTATTCCCACAAAATCCACAATTTTGTTTGTTCATCAACACATTTACACACTTTTTGTTGCAACAAAATGGGCCTGGGCTATCCTTGGCCCAACATTTCATAGGGTTCTTATTGCATGTCATTTGTGTAAACATTTCTTTGATTTTTAACTTGTGATCATCATCATAAGATGGTATTTGTGGTTGAAAATGGCCAATTGTTGGAAATGTTGGAATGTTGTAATGAGGTTCAGTGAATGAAAATGATGTTGTAATTGGAATGGCTAATGCCATAATTATGGCTAAAATTAAAAGGAATTTCATGATTTTATGGCTATTTGTGAAAGGATGAGAAAATTATGAAATGAGAGAGATGAAAGGGTGGATAATTTAGAAGGAAGATATTAAAGAGTATTTATAGAGAGAAATTAATTAAGTTGAATTTAATTTGGAGGAGTTTTGACTTTTGTTTTGCTAGTGGAGTGGTCAATATTCACAACTAATTAGACATAAATTCAAATAATTAACCTAAATTAGGTGCTTTAACACAATATCATTTGTTTCTAATTAAGTACTATCTCTTCCTCCTATATACCATCTAATTATTTTGTTTTATTTTATAGCAGGTATGTATGGATGTTTGACTTAACACAAAACTGAAAAAATGTTATTAAGAGTTTTTTTAATAAAAAAAAAGAAAGAAAAAGAAACAAGTCATTATTAGGGAGAAAATTTGCTTTTGAAGCTAACTAATTAATGGAAATATAACCTATTCAAACAATCGAGTAATTACAGCTAATAATTAATGGAAATATAACCTATTCAAACAATCGAGTAATTACAGCTAATGTATAAATTTCATCAACATAATAATGACCAAACAACTTCAATTTTAATGGCCATGGTAATTTTTCTTTTTTAATTTTCAGAATTATTAGTTTTCACTTTATTCAAAATCAGTGTTTGAACTTAAAAGTTTCAAATCATGTTGTCAAAATTTAGGCAGATGCTCCGGTAATAATGAATTGGAAAAATTCTTTTCGTCGGAAAATTTGATTATATATTTTATATATATTTTAAATATTTTTATCTTTTAATATATTTAAATTAAAAAATATTTTACACTTTTTTTAAAATTCTGGCCAAATTCTATCAAAATTATTCGACCATTTACTGAATTACTATAAAAATTTAGAAAATTTGTGCCGAGCGAGTGTTTATTTATTCAATTTTATACTCCCTCCCCTCCGTTCAAGAATAGTTATTCACTATACCCGTATCATTAATTATATGGGCAACTTTCACATATAGCAAACAAAAAATTCATATTTGTATGCTATAGCAAAGTTTGCATAATTGCGCTCCATAGCAAACATAAAACTGTATAATTCGCTATACATATACAATTGTATAATTCGCTGGCCTAAATTGTATAATTCGCTGGCCTATTTCGCTGCAATTGTATAATTCGCTACCCTATTTCATTGCAATTGTATAATGCACAGTTGTATAATTCGCTGCCTATTTCGCTGCAATATTTTTATAAAATTTGCTTTGCATACAATAGAATCGAATTAAAATGTATGTTTTTCTCTCGCTTTATACAAAAACAGAAACACAATATATACACTTCTGTTGTATAAAACTAGAGAAAATTGTATTTCACTGCAATTGTATAATTCGCAATTGTATAATTCCTTGGCCTTTTTCTCTGCAATATTTGTATAAAATTTGCATTTGTCTACAATTGAATTGAAGCAAAATGTTTGTAAATTGTATAATTAAGTGTATAACACGAAGATATATGTTTTTGCATGTGTATATACAATTTTCTCTCGCTTTATACAAAACAGAAATAAAATTTATACACTTCTGTGTATAGAAGCGAGAGAGGCGAGCAGAGGGAGAATGGCGAGCGAGAATGGGAGAGAGACGAGCAGAGGGAGAGTGATGAGCGAGAATGGGAGAGTGGCGAGCGAGATTTTTGGGAGAGAGGCGTCTGACAAACTTTGGGTAAAGTTTGCTATGGAGCACAATTAAATCAAAACCTAGCTACTCCATTTATTTTAGGTTATTAGTTTGCTATTATATACAATTTTTCCTAATTATATTCATATCTCTGTTAAATTTTTCAAGATATTATATTTATTATATTCAAAAGGTAATATAGTAAAATTATTCTTTTATTTATATTAAAGTGTGCGAATTAAAATCAATAGTGGACAAGTAATGTTGGACAAAGAAAATACAAATTTAAATATTTACTTATACACATTTAAAGTCAAAAAATATAAATATCAGTTAAAGGCAGATTACGTAACACATTTATGTATTATGATTTATGTAATTCATATTTAATTTTAGCTGATAATAAACATTCTAATATTGACTTATATACATAGACATGCACCTTGATTCATCATAAGCATTCTAATTTACAGAATGATCATTAAGATACCTTTAATATTATATTTCATATCAATATTGAATAACCACGAGATACAATAAAATCAAATGGAATTGTTTAATATATTATCAATCAAATTAAAATATCTAAATATATATATATTTTCAAAATTCAAATACTTACTAATTATTAACTAAAATCGAATTTAAATTTCTGTTTATATATTGCATCTAAATTGAACTTGAAAAGTGGTGTAGAAAATGACAGAAAGATGCTCAAGCTTAGAATAAAATCATAGTATAAAGTTTTTGACAGATTTAACGCTATTGTCATAAGTAAAGAATATATTCCGACCAAAAAAAGTATAGTTCGGTGCTACACATATATTGTCGTTTTTATGGGACACACTTTTCTTTTTTTAACAATTTACAATTGCGATTAGGGAGCGTGAAATATACATA
The DNA here is from genome assembly GCF_001406875.1 of Solanum pennellii. Classification (NCBI taxonomy): domain Eukaryota; kingdom Viridiplantae; phylum Streptophyta; class Magnoliopsida; order Solanales; family Solanaceae; genus Solanum; species Solanum pennellii. The sequence goes on along the minus strand of NC_028639.1, from coordinate 4,251,554 downwards.
GATTTTTTTACTATCTCGTGAAGATAGAAATTTTCGCAATTTTAACATGTTATGTTTAACGAAGATTGTGTTTTTTCGATTATCACACTATTGTATTGTCATTATTGCTTCTTTCTTGTAGACATTCTATTGTTTTTCTTATTAACTGGTATGCTTTATTCATGATTTCCTCCTTTTTATGTCGAGGGTTTTTTAAAAACAAGCTCTCTACCTTCACGAGATAATGATAAAATCTGCGTACACTCTACTTTTATCAAATCCCGCTTAGTAGATTTCACTGAATACATTATTATTTTTATTTAATGAAAGTTATAAAAGTAAAATAAAGTATGAAGATACAAAAAGTTAGATTTGTGGAAGTTATAAATACAAGTTGTTGCTTTTCATGTCTTGGACTTTAATTTTCTGTGTACATAACAATATATTCCATATGCACAATATTATAATTATTAGCATGAGTTTCATAATTCTTTGTACTATGATATTTTTCTTAGATTTAACATATGCTTACTCTAATTCCAATTTGATCAAAAGAAAGGCTATTTTTGTTCATGAAAAGCTTTATTCCTATGGTGGCCACCAAAAACATCATCACAATTCTCTTGATAGATCAAATGATACACAAGTAAATACAGATTTCAAGTCATGGAACTTGAGACCTGCACATGAACGTCATCATCATCGACTTCGAGTTGTAAGCACCTCATTTTTTGCACGTTTTATTTTTATTCTGCAGAGACGGATTCAAGATTTTAATTTTGAAGGGTCGGGGTTCAATCTTCATGATGTATTAACACTAAGCCAATAGCATGTTTGTATACTTAAGTAACACTACACATTGATTGTCTACTCTCCAATACCCTAACAAATGACTCCATGCACCCCCATAGCTGCCGCCAGAGACGAGTTCAAGCTTTGAAGTTTATAAGTTTCTATGACGACCTTAAGCTGATGTACAATAATAATTGGATTCACAATAAAAAATTTATAAATATTAAGTGAATTTCTTAATAAAAACACAAGGTTTGAGTAAAAGTTACTGGACCACCCTAACCCCACGTCATTACCCTAACTCGTATAGTGTTTGCCCTAGATTATACATAAATGTCTTTGGAACAATTTTTTTTTTTCATATACATTAAACACTCAAAATTGTGACAAAATAATCTCGTTTGTTATATTTTATGGAAGGTACATGGGGTTGTAAACATTTTTGGATGGGGAATCCTCTTGCCTATAGGTGTAATAATTGCAAGATATTACAAGAGACATCCATTAGAATGTGAAGAATGGTATTCTCTTCATGTTGTTTCAAAGGTAGCAGGGTTCATTTTGGGCACAATTGGATGGGGTCTTGGATTGTCAATGATGAAAAATTCACCCAAAGATCAACATACTATGATGAGTACTCATGGAATTATTGGCACCATAATCTTCACTTTCACTACTATCCAAGTAAGACACAAATATTACTCTTTAATTTGAATATTTTTTTTTATAGACGGATTCAGAATCGATAGTTAGTTGATTATATACCTCTTAATATTTATCTATATATGTAACTTATGTTTTTTTTTACAAATATACATATGTATATACTTGAGTTTAAGATATCGTGGACGTATGTAGATGCAAACATTTCTTATATTGTTTATCTATGTTACACAACCTCTACTTCTATTATAACCCGCTGATGTAACCCTTTGGGTCCGCCCAGAGTAAAACCCTAGGTAACTCGCACTAAGGCAAGTCTGGTACGACGAGCTCGACCTAGAAGGTAAATCCTTTGCTTTCGCTGACCATTATATTTCGAACTTGAGACCTCCAACATGAAAGTCTCAAGCCCAAACCACTGAGATCAAGTTTGTGGTGTTTATAATATGCCATAACATTTGTACGATTGTAAGACACTTTCACCTAAAAGAATCAAAAAAGGAATTGGCTACAACTTTTTTCCTAATTTATCGCTAAATAATATGCTTATTTTTTGGTCACTCATCCATAGTTAAATTGAATAATTAGCTACTAGGGCCTTTGAAACTTATTATTATTATAAACGTGTCATAATGTTTGTGTGGCTATAAAAATATCTCGTCATTATGGACATATAAAAATGTGTTATTCTTTTCTGAACCGACTAATTAAAAATCATATCAACCAAATTGGAATAAATGCAGTATATAGTTTGAGTTTAAGATATATAGTGGAACTACTTTCACTTTTTATAAGATTAATTGTGATATTATAGTCCTCATGATATATGCTTAAAAATTTTACTAAATTTTTTTGTGATAAATATCTATACAAGCATATGCACCTATTGTCTATATGTTGATCCCCATCTATTTCACAATTGATTAACACAACTAATTTATCATTTTTAGGTTTTGGCAATATGTTTGCAGCCAGATGAAGAAAATGTATACAGGAAATATTGGGTGATATACCATAATATTTTAGGTTATGCTTTGTTAATCCTAACAATTGTAAATATATTTCAAGGAATTGACAAGGTAGAAGAAAACCATAGATGGAAATGGTCTTATGTTGTACTTGTAAGTGTTATGGGATTGATTGCTCTTGTTTTGGAACTTCTTCCATGTTTTAATATGATTAAAACCAAAATTTTGAGGATGTGAATAAATTCAAACACTTGTTGGCCATTACTGCTTGATACACACACATCAAGGAGGAAGAAGCAATGTTTCAGTTTAAAGGTTCTTTAATTGTTGCCCTCAAATATAATTATTTTTATTTTTTAAATAAAAAAATTTAAGTGGATGAAAAAACCTTTGACATCGAAATAACAAACAATGTTTAATCGATTCAAGTTTATATTTTTAAATCATTATATAATACTAGTTACATCACTTAATTCCTATACAATCTTGACGATAGAAACAAAAGTTTAGCTCAGAAACCACAATATATGTGGTAAAAGACATACTAATTTCTGGGTAACTTGTATTGATAAAGACAAAACTTTAGTTTCAGAACCCACAAGTCATGTCATAAAAGACGTAACTTCAATCCATGTAGAACATATTATGTCGAGTAAGAAAAAGTTCTCTAAACTTATGTCAAACAAATTAGATACTACACAACTTATGTCAAATAATTTAATTTATATGAAACTTATGCCGAGCGAATATATATATATATATATATATATATATATATATATATATGTATATATATAAAAGAATAGTTTACCCTTCAAATTTTCTATAAATGACAAAAATACACCAAAAGTCCCTCAAGCCTCTTTTCTCCTAAATAAGGTGGGGAATATTTTTGTAAAATAAATCATTTTTTCTTAAAAATTATGCAATATATATTATTTTTAATGCAACAAATTAAGACGTCAGTAAAAAAATAATTAATTTCAACATAACTAATCTCAATATAAATTTACGCCATTAAATATTCAAATAGTTTACTTAAGCCAAAGATTTATCGGAAAAAACCTATCTATCTTTATAAGGTAGAAATAAAATTTGTATAATTCTAATCTCCTCACACTCCAATACTTTGAGGATTATACTGGTATGTTATTGTACACATTAAATATTTAGGGAAAATGAAAGGCATAGACTTATGAGGAATTAAAATTAAGTTATTTCAGAGATCTTTCTAATTATAAAATAAATGAATAGGGAGAAAAGGCGGAGCAAAAAAGAGTGTGTTTAGGCATGAAACTCGCAAAATGATTAATAGTTTAGTGGGATTTTAACTTATTCAATTAAAAACTTATACATAAAGAGAGAAAATTTCTTTAGAAATTTCCACTTGTTTGCTCCTTCAATGACTCGAAGCTACAACCTTAAAATTGAAGGTAAAAAAAAATGTTTTATCACCCGAGCAATCTCTCTCGCCACATTTAACAAGAATAATCTTTATGAGAAGGAATAAACATGTGTACTGAACAAAGTATACTTGCCCCTAACTTCAAGAATCCAATAACACTACTTCTCAAGAAAGTATATTTAGTTATACACTAAGATCACATAACCAGTTCTTCTTTATTCTTTTCTTTCCTAAAAAGTTCCTCAACAATACTATGACATCCCAAAGATTTGCATTATATAATAATGTACTCTAAAAACTGTTCATGATCAACATCAATTCCATTCACTTGAAAAAACAACGAAAATGCAGCATCCTAGGCCAGCATTACCAATTAAACATCGCGATCACGATCGCCCTGTAAAGCGACATCATAGTGCTAGCTACTATGCTCACTGGGTTAAAGAAAGTTTAACCACAAGAATGTCAAAGCTCATATGTACTATATTCTTAGGTCTTCTTGCAATTGTTGGACTCATCACATTCATTTTATGGCTAAGTCTTCGTCCTCATCGACCACGAATTTTCCTCAACGACTTCTCTATTCCTGCTTTAGGCCACGGAGATGGTGGTGGTGGACCTGAAAATGCACACATAAGCTTCAGAGTTACAGCAAGGAATTCAAATCAAGGTATTGGAATATACTATGATGCAAGTCAAGTGACAGTGTATTATCGAGAAAAGCGCGTTGGAAGGTACCAAATGTTGACAACATTCTATCAACAGCCCAAGAATAGCACCTGGTTTGCTAGTACACTTAGTGGTTCATCATTGACATTGACAGAGTCGCAGTGGAAGCAAATGCTGCATGATCGGTCGAGGGGGGCAGTGATTTTTCGTATTGAATTAGTTTCGACTATAAGATTTAAGATTTCGTCGTGGAACAGTAAACATCATAGGTTTCATGCTAATTGTCCCGCTGGACTAGGACAAGATGGCAAGCTGTTGCCTATTTATATGGACAAGAGGTGTTCTTTTTATTTCTATTGATGAATTAGGAAGGGGAACATTTATTTATGATATTTTCCATTTGTTGTCCTATTTTTTTTTACAAAAATAACATACCCGGTGTAATCCCACAAGGGGGGTCTAATTAGGGTAGTGTGTACGCTGACCTTACTGATTCTATTAGACCCGTAGAAGGTAGAGTGGTTGTTGTCCGATTCTTATTGAGTTCTCATTTTTAGGCTTGTATTCGACTACAAAGTTGAAGTGCATTATTTCTGAACTAAAGGAACTCTGTTGAACCAACTAACAAAGAGATGAAAAATAACAGAGAGACAACAACAAAGGAATACAAAAAGGTATTCTGTTTTTACATGCAACAAGGCCTTAAATAGAAGCTCAAAGTGTGTGTCGATTTGTTAGTTCTGTTCTTTGATAATCTCAGGAAGGTACTTTGTTAACTGACATTGAGAATATGACAGAAGCTATTGACAAATCCTAAATAGCCCAGTTAATTAACATCGGGCGTGCAGCATTAAGACCAATTTAAGAATATGAAATTACCTGTCGATAAATGCATAATAAAATGTTTTAAACATAAGTTCTTTGCCTTCAAGGAGCATGTAATGTCATAAAGACTAGAGGAACAACAAGTTCAGGTACAAATTCATTTTCTAGTCTATGTCCAGGATAACGTTGCTCAGCAATAAATATGATCAAAAGAATATGCAAGTGATATGGAATCAATAGGTCCTCAGATGGTCCCACCAGGTGGCGGGTGAACATCAAATGACATGCATAGTCAAATAAATGTTCACATCGTGGATGTGTGTATAGGACTGGCATTCAAGCAGAATTCTTACTTCAAGATTTGACGATGTTTAGCAATTTGTCTTCGCCAATCACGTATAGGAATCTGCAGTTAGCCACAGCAATTATCAAACTATCATAAAGAAAAAACAAGTTCAGAATTTTTTCAGAAGAGACTAGATGAAACCATGAACAACGGTAGAGTCCTTACAGCAGGAAAGCCACCATAATCTCCGGGCAAAATAATATCCTTGGTGACGCAGCTATTAGCTGCTAACCTAACCTGAAGCATCAAAACACTATTATTTGGTTTCATCATTAATTATGTATACATACTATCTTCCAGAAAAACCGCATAGAATGTTCATAATCAACAGAGAAAGTAGGTAGTATGCAGTGAGAAATTTAGTATCTAGATTCATGATAAATTCACAAGTTGAACTACTTTATGGTTCACAGCATCCGTCAGTGTCTTGGATAAGCTTTTATAATAATGTGGTTTACTCAAATTTTTGTCTTTTATCCTACGATATCCATTAGCTCAAGACACATACGGAAAAGGAGGACGAACTTGAGGCAAGAGAACAGGTACACAAAAATGCAACTTTCTTTTAATTGTGACAATCAACTCATTCGTGACATTTCTGGCTTCTCAACTTTGTCCATTAAGATCAATACTAGGCAATGAATTAACATGATAATGTTAAGCTAAGCATTGCCAAATAGAACTTGTGATGCATATAGTGGTAAGAGGTAACATATGATCTCTTCTTGCTTAGAAGTAAAGTGTTCTAGCATTTCCATTTCCCCACGCAATATAATATGAAAAATCTATTAAAAATAATTACATGTATGTTATGGAGTAATCATTTCGCATAGAATGACACTGAATGGTGCTAGTCAAGGAACAGATCATCAGTTAAATAGAAAATCTACCTTCGAGGCAATGTTTACATGATCACGGATCCCAACTCTTCCTCCTAAAGTTACATAGTCACCTATACTGAGAAAACAGAAGGACAGATGTTTAGATTAATCCAAAATAAGAACAAATGTATATTCCTGAGAGTTAAAAGTTCACTGAACTAGAAAGTTAAATAAATTGCTGATCAAATCCAAAAAGATGTTTTACTTTCCATTCTTTATCAAAGCAGGGTTAAAAAGGATAACATACGTCACTGATCCCGCAACCCCAACTTGTCCACAAATGAGGCAGCTTCTCCCAATCACTACATTGTGACCTATCTGTATTGCGAATCATAAGAACCGTCTCAAAACCGACCATTTCGTCAGAACTTCAGAAGTAGGAAAGTACCTGAACTAAATTATCTATCTTTGTATGTTCTCCAACCACTGTATCCCTCCAACTGCATGGCCCACGAACGATGTGGCATTTATGATAAGCTCAGAAACATTAGCAATAAAGAATTCAAAAACAGCATCGATCTCACCTGCCCCTATCTATACATGTATTTGCACCTATTTCTACATGGTTTTCTATTCTTGCCTTCAGAGTCTGCAGATGAAAGTAATAAAAAAAGATAAATAGGCTTGAAAGACTATAAAAGGTTGTAGCTCATAAAACCTCAAGTATATGAAAAAAGCATTCAGTATCAGCTTATATAGTTAATCTGCTATCAACTTCTTTAAAAAAAACAAATCTAGGTTTAGAGTTTAGACCAACTACTTTTAGCTCAAGCTCAGACGGGCCTGATTTCATTGAGAGAAAAGTCAAGCTTTTTTTTTTTTTTTAATTTAAAGACCAGAAAAGTCAAGCTTGAGCATAGGTCGAACAACAAAGTTAGGCTCAAGTGTTCACTGAAATTTAGCGCAAACAATTAGCCATTAGCACAAACGATCATGGTCCAAACTTGAGGACATGGGCTAAGATAACGGTGAAGTTGAAATCGAGCACGAAAGTTGACACGACATTTGTGAAATATCTTTCTAAATTATAACACCAAAATAACATAAAAATAAAGAATATTAAAATGATTTTCATTAAAATTCTAATAAAGCACATGTGCATGTAAACATATGATTACAAGGATCACAGGTAGCAGTTATATCTCTCAGATTAATAGTATTTGACTAACTTGAGGCTTTTTCACCATATTTCCTTGCTCATCTACATAAAATCCAAAACCTGTTACAAGAAGAGAACTTTTTATTTAAATCCTGACACTAGAAGTAATTTGTACAACAAAAGTATGTCAGCGACAGGTAACCCGACACATGTACCAGAAAGAGAATAGTCTTAGTTTTCTTTTGGCATAATAATACATGTCCCCTTTAACTTGGCTCATCTATTATATATGCCCTCCAACTTTGGATGTACACAGTAGACACTTAAACTTGTATAAAATTGAACAAGTAGACACATATGCGTCATGCGTCCTATGTGGCATCCTATATATCTTATGCCATGTAGGACAGTGTGTGTACTTGTTACTTTTATACAAGTTTAATTGTCTAGTTGTGCACATCGAATGTTGGAAGGCGTAGATGCTAGTAGTGCCAAGTTAAATGACATATTTATGTATTATGCCTTTCCTTTTTTATGAACTGTAGCAGATAATTTCACATTAGATTCAGCCTTACCATCTTGACCAATGCAGACCCCACTGTGGATAGCGCAAAAGTCACCAACTATGCAATTAGCCAGTGCAACATTGTAGCTGAAGATAACTTGCGGATAATTCATAGACCAAAAGTCATTCATAAGAAATGGTGCAAAAAATAAATCAGGCTGCAAAAATAAGTACATGTGAGACTGCCAAGGGCCGAGAAAGTAAATGGATCATCCAGCTTTATCCGTAGAATTTATATCTAAGTTTTGTTTCCCCTCTACTGCACCCTACCCACCCTTTTCAATTCTAAACAGTTGAATTTCTTTCTTTAGGAGAATCCAACTCAAAACTCAAACATCTAAACTAATTGAGAAAAGGCTTAAGGCTCAGCTAATTGTTAACTTTGAATATTATCATGAAAGAAAGCCTGATGAGATTTTACCCTATTTTCGTTGATTGGCCTATTGTAACAGTAGGTCCAATGACTGCTCCGGAGCCAATGTGACAATCTGCACCCACTGCACATTCTGAATGTACTATAGCGCCAACCTCAACAAAGGCCGAGGGATCAATGATGGCCGACTTGTGAAAAGTCCCACCGCCATTGCCCCATCTCCCGTAATCTTGTTGGTCATTCTCAACTCCATTCTCAAGTCTCGAATTGAAAGCACATTCAAGGTGCACTTTGGTACCTGATGGAACCAAGAAAATGTCAATCTTGACAGCAAGATTACTTTTAAATGCTAAATCACCAACAAGCACTGAGAACATAAACTCATTTCATTCCGCAAGGGAAACAGAACAGAGCAGTATTCAACATGTGATTGATGCACAAGATTATCCACAACCAACACTGCAACAACAACAACAACTACTACTACGCCTCAGTTCCAACTCAGCTGTATGAATAAATACTCACTGTTCCACAATCAATACTATGAAGGAAAATGTTTAATCTCGAATATCACCTTTCATTCACTTCCCATATTTGATTCTAAGCAGGTGACATAGAGTAATCATAATAAACGAACCGTAACAAATAAGGAGAGTATTCTTATGATATTTCTGACTATAAAAGATTTAACAAAAATGTCCATCCAAGCAACTATACAAAAGTAAAAGCTAGGATTACTAAAAAGGAAATCAACATTTCCCCTATAAGTCACCATACCATTTCCCCCTCTCCTTCAGGAAAAAACATTTTCAACAAAATCAACATACCCATATAAAAAGATGAAAACATTTTTCTATCCAAGCCTTCAGAGGACAGAATATCATTACCAAACATATTAGTAATGAAAAAAAAAATAGACCCCACTTGAAAAAAAAAAACCAAACAAAGTCTTTGTGGCATTTTCACAAACACCTGAGCTGCACAAATGCTAAAATAAAAACAACCTAACCAACAAACTTACCCTGCTCAGTAGAACTGTGATTTGAAGCTCTGTGGCCTGTAGAGAACCAATTGGAAGAAATAATTGCTGATACAAGTCTTGGGTCTGACAAATTTTCAACCTTTCTTGTTTGAATTTTGCTACGCACCATTCTTGATATAGAGGAAATTGTAGGAATGGAAAATCTTTTTAGGCGAAAAGCCATAGTGTAAGGAAGCTAACTCACTCTCTATGTATTTGTATTTCCGAATATATTGTTATCAAAATTATATTCCCTCCATCCGGTATTTATTTATGGTTATTTTTATTTTTAGAGTTAAATTATAAAAAATTTGATTAATATTTAAAGATATATTTTTTCATTATATTAAATATGCAAAAAATTGTGATTTATAATACTTTTTATATAGTTTTAGAATATCTAACTTTTTTTTGTTTAAAATATCAAAATAATGTAATCTAATTTAGCTTTGAAAATTAGTCAAATTGATTTTCGATAAACGTAACATGACAAATAATTCCGGACGGAGAAATATGTATCTAGTGTAATTTATTGTCGTTTCATTCCCTATGTATATATATTTCAAAATATATCTTATAAACATGTATCATACTTGAAATGTGGAATGAGATATTTAATTTAAAATGTGATTCAAAATTTTCTATTTTGTTAGTACACAAAGTTGTTTGGCTTTCTACTTTTCCAAAATGAATTGTAAATGACGCGATTGCATCCTTTAACTCTTTGAACCTTTTTATGCATTAATATAGCATGGTGGTTGTTAAAAATATAATATATAAATATTTTGAGTGAATTAGCATTTATGATAGAATTATTTGTGCAATTAAATAGTTTCTCTTAGAATAATTATAATTTTCTAAAAATTATTAAAGATACTCTTATAACTTTTAAATTGGTTAGGGAAAATTTTCAAATTCGCCCCTAAATTTTGCAAAATGACCTAAGTTTGTCCTTTATTTAATAGAAAATAAGTCAAAGTGTCAAATAACCTTTGTTATTAAAAGACTAATCCAAATATTGTATACTAATGACAAAAACCTTAGTAGAATTTTTTAGGAAAAAATACTAAATTATGCGAAATAATTCACATTTGTTATTGAATTTTGAGGAAGGAGATTATTGATTTGGTGAGCTTACATCGTATTATTCGACACTCAACATCACTAAAAATGAAGTCTCTAAAACACGCTCAATCCTAAAATCAACCCAAATAAAATTCGAACGATAATCAATTTTATTGATAAATATTTTATAACAATGCTTGTTCGAATTGCCAAGTACTAGTCATTAGGATTTAGAGCCTGTTTGGCTCAGCTTAAAAGCTGGTCAAACTGACTTAAAAGCTGATTTTTGACTTATTTAGCTGTTTGGCAATACTCAAAATAGCTTATTTTAAGTTAAAAAAAACTTATTTTAAGCCAAAAGTTAAAAGCTGGGGTAGGGGTGCTTTTTTTTTTTAGCTTATAAGCTGTTTAAAGTTGACCACATTTTTATCTTTTTGCCCTTAATATTTTTATACAATCTCCAAATTACAACATAACCCTAACATCTCTTTCTTCCATTTTTCCCTTTTCACGTTTGGCATAGCAACTTCAGCACTTTTATCCAAACACAAAACTGCTTATTTTAAAAATAAGTTTCAGCACTTTCAAAAGTACTTTTTTAAAGCTGTTTTTATTAAGCCCATCCAAACGGGCCCTTAACCTATAGAGTTGAAACTCTAGAACAATGTCGATGGATTCAAAAGATATAGAGATACCATGAACGAAATTTTCACATTATTTTAGGTATCTATTTCACGAAAGATACCTATTTTATAAACTCCATATATAATTTTTCGATGTTAAACTTATAAATCTGAACTCTATGACTTGCAACTTTTCGAATTCACCATATGAAAAAAAAAATCCATGTTGATTTGATACGATAAAAGGAAAGAGAGCAAATAATTTTTTCAAAGAGGAAATACGTGTTGTTGAATTAAATTTCATGTCCTTAATTAATTTGGCAATTGAATGGACATAATTTGATTAATGACTTGGAATTTGGAAATTATTTAGATATTTCTAACCTACCAAATACCACGCTTTGAAGGGTTCAGAAAAAAAAATTCATTACTTTGTTTCTTTTTCATATCTGAATTATGACTATCTATGTATCAATACACAACTCAACTATTTGTTATTTTCTTTATCTAAGTGTAGCTAGTGTTGTCTATTAGTGATATATTATTGATGAGGCACAGGAGAAGCATCATCGTTCTTGCACTCATTGATTTGGCAACTTTTAATATCTCGAGTTTTGAATTCTCATCATGCTTTTTTCATCACGATTTCTTTTCGAGAACACTTGCTTTGTCGATGTTAGAGCTTGTTTACACTAAATATACAACTTATGATCATTATATAAGTGAGATGAAATAATGAGATTCTTCCATTTTAAATCGGAGATTTCAAACTTAGAGCTCGTGAGAATGGAAAATTTTCTACAATACGACAATTTCCTCGTTATAGAACCCTACACGTTACGAAATTAGATTAGTCGATCGTCAATTATATCTCTCGTATACCAAAATGATTTTTAAAAAAAAGAATCTTCTTTTTCAATTTTCTTTCAACCCTTTTTTGTTTTCTATATGGTAAAAGTCATCGCAAAGGTGTGAATTTAATATTGAAAGGTGTAGAATGGTACAAGGGAAAATTCCAGGTTATGTATGATCACCATCTCACTCAAGTCATCATCAATATGTACGCATGGACGTATTCTTTTAAGATATGAATTCACTCTGTTGTGTCACGACAGCATCGAGTGTTCGCGAAATACAATGAGAATAAGTTGAAGTATTTAGTCGTTAGTCGAGTCTAGACTAAATTAAAATATCTAGATGTGCACTCCCAAAATCTAAAAGGCTATTTGATAGCTATAATCAAATTTAAGTGTTTGTTTAGGGATAAGGCACAAGTATCCCCTAGACTATGACCGGAATTCCAGAGACATACCTTAACTAAACTAAGGTCCTATTTCCGTCTGAATTTTTTTTTTTTTGTACTTTTGTACACGTTTTGTCTTACGTGGCACACTCTGTGACTCCACGCAATTGAGGTGCGTGAAAGATATTTGGATGCCACGTGAGCCAAAAAGGTACACAAAATTACAAAAAAAAATGGGTTAGGAGAGTAATAGGACCTTAGTTTAATTAAAGTTTATTTCTGGGATTTCGGTCATAATCTAGAGAGCGTATTTATACATTTTTCCATCTGTTTACATATTAATTGTAGAATTTTGAAAGTTTTGACCAAACAAGCTCGAAACGAAACATCAGCTGCCTCATAAAGCCTAAGCAAGTCTATATATATGTTCACATATCACTCTGCTAAATAACAAAATGTTGAATTACTTCAATATTTTGTTATGTTATTGTATAGTAATAATTTTTATTTTCCAAGTTATAAATTGTCAATATAACTCTTCTCCTCCTGCATTTTACTGCCCAAACACAACTTATACTTCCAATAGTACTTATAGCTTCAATCTCAAAGCCCTTCTATCATCTCTAGCCTCGAATTCTTCGAGGCCTAATGGATTTTACAACACAACATCTGGTAACACGGGGTCCGATATAGTTTATGGGATTTTTTTATGCAGGGGAGACGTTTTCCCTGACGTTTGTCAAAATTGTGTGTCAACAGTTGTTAAAGATGTAACCTCGGAAAGTTATTGTCCTAATGGAAAACTTGTTGTCCTTTGGGTTGACGAATGCCTTATACGTTACTCAGATCAACCTTTATTTGGTACATATTGTTTTTTAAATACACAAAATGTTAGTGAACCACAAAGGTTCTTATCAGTTCTTGGAAATGCGATCAATGAATTAGTAGCAAGTGTGGCTGCAAATGAGAATAATCGATCGGGGAAAATATATGCTTCGAAAGAAGCAAATTTTCCGTCACTCGAAAGAGTTTATACCTTTGCACAATGCATACCTAATGTGTCTGTTTCTTCATCTGAGAATTGCCTGAGGACTGCTATGGGAAGAGAGGCGGGAGAGTTTTGCTTCCGAGTTGTAACGTTAGGTATGAGTTGTACACCTTTTACAACGTTTCTGCATCAACGCCACCTTCTTCATCGCCTACAAGCAACGATAGAGGTAACTCAATTTGATGATAGAATATTAATATAGAAATATGTTATTCTTTTAGTGTGATTAACGAAAGAAAGAATATCAGATAAATCAGGAAAAGGTAGTACATTTAATGAATAGAAAGTCTTTTTACTTTCTTAGATTCTGTGTCAAGTCAAAACTAGAGCAAGTCTGTGGTTCATAAAACCTTGACAACGTAATGATGTGTAGTTAAAAAAATTGGACAAGTTGATAAGTGAAAATCATGTATTCTCCCCTTTTTATTACAAAATTTTGTTTCATCACTATAACGAGGTTTAGTTGAATGATCATTTGTGAAATTGAACATGATCATCGCGTTCATTCTATATATCTTGTGATGCTCTACATGTAAAATGTTCGTTTATATATGGTTCCACTTTATTCAATATAAATTAACAGAGTCGCGGTTTTGGTTGAATATTTAAACAAAAGTTTTGTCTAACTGATGCAGATAAAGTGGGAATTGCATCTGGTGTAATTGTTGACATAGTTGTTCCAATTGCTGTCTCGATTATACTCTTCATATTCGGTTTCTGTTGGATAAGAAGTAGAACATCGCGAGAATTCATTATTGTAGAAGAGATTACAGGTAAAGTGAATAGTACTTTAAGTTATACATTATCTGTTTCTGTTTGTCTGATTTTGACTTGACACGGAGTTTAAGAAAGTAAACAAGACTTTTTAAATAGACATTTTCCTTTTTGCTTGTGCATAGATGAAGATGAAATTTCAGCTGTTGAATACTTGCAATATAACTTGAACACTATTCGAGTTGCCACGACTAACTTCTCAATCGACAAGAAAATTGTTGAAATAGGATTTGGAGTGGTGTACAAGGTGAAGTTGGTTTTTAGGTCATGAGGGGTGTGTTTGATACGCCTCGAGAAAGTCATTTTCTAGTGTTTGGTTACCGGATCAAAAAGGGAGAAATGACTTCCCTCATCTTACTCGTCATACTTTAGACATTATTATTAATCTTTAGAACTCAAAACATTAAAAAGAGTCTCAATCACTCACCAAGTATCAGAAACATTTTCTAAGAAAACATTTTCCATGGAAAATGACGTCCTGGTATCAAACACACCCCTTATGTTAGTCCATCTTGCCTTGTAACTTCGCGTTGATATCCTATTATACTCTTAGGGTAAACTTCTCGATGGACAAGAGATAGCTGTGAAGAGGCTATCAAGAAGCTCGGGGCAAGGCATAGAAGAATTGTTAAAGAATGACAAAAGTCCCACATCGGTGGTTAATGAGATGGGTGGACTCCTTATAAGGCTTGGACAATCCTCCTCCCTTTGAGCTAGCTTTTGGGGTGTGAGTCAACATAGAAATTTACTGAGGCTATTGGGATATTGCTTGGAAGGAGATGAAAAGATACTCGTCTATGAATTCGTCCCCAATAAAAGCCTCGATTATTTCTTATTCGGTTGGTTTCCATCCTATAACATTCATTTTTGTGTATTTTTCTTATTGCTATAGTCGTCTGTCTAGAAACAGCCTCTTGCAGAAATACAAGGTAACGATCCTTGTAGAGTGATTTCAATAGATATTTAAGAAAAAAACTCAGTTTCTGATCAAATTTTGTAGATCTTGAAAAGCAGCAGCTACTAGATTGGTTTAGACGTTACAAGATTATAGTAGGGATTGTGTGTGGACTACTTTACCTACATGAGGATTCTCGTTTAAGAATTATACATCGCGATCTCAAAGCAAGCAATATACTGTTAGATGCAGAAATGAACCCGAAAATATCAGATTTTGGAATGGCAAGAATATTTGGAATTGATCAAAGCGAAGAAGTAACAAGTAGGATTGTTGGGACATAGTAAGTTTTAAAGACTTCCAGCTTTTTCCTTTATGAATACGCGTTTTTTCTAGCTAACCATCGTTTTTGTTTGTCGTTGTATAGTGGTTACATGTCACCGGAGTATGCAATGCAGGGGCAATACTCTGTTAAATCAGATGTTTTTAGCTTCGGTGTTCTGCTTTTGGAGATCACAAGTGGAAAAAAGAATAGCGCGTTTTACCAATTAGATGGAGGTGAAGAAGATCTTCTTAGCTATGTAAGTCTTCCGTTTACCTTTCTATCCGTAAGAGCTCAACATTTCATCTCCCTCTTAACGACTATCCAACTTGACTATGATATTATCCATGGTTTTAGCCACGTAGATGAATAAAGGCATGATACATTAAACCTGACATCTATGACCTCCAACTTGGATACATGTTGTAGGTTTGGAAGAATTGGAGAGAAGCTACGCCATTGAACATAATGGATCCAACATTCGCGGAATCATACTCAAGAAATGAAGTGATACAATGTATACACATTGGATTGTTGTGTGTACAAGAGGATGTTAATGAAAGACCTACAATGGACTCAGCGGTGCTCATGCTTAATGGTGTAAAATATCTTATAATACATGTTATTGAAAATCTATATTCCGTCTATATAGGTGAATAAATAAGTCCAAAGAGAAATCGAAAGGTACGAAAATGAAAGTATAGTAGTAAAAAACCTATTTTCCGTCTATATAGGTGAACAAATAAGCTCGAAAGGTACGAAAATAAAAAAAAAATAATAGTGTGGCTGCTGGGATTCGAGCCCAGGTCTCCACGGCCACAACGTGGAATTCTTACCACTAAACTACAGCCACTTTGTTGTTGTATTAAGCTACAAAAATATTTTAAATAATAGTAAAATAAAAAAAAACCGACAAATCAATTTAAAATTTATGGCTCAATTTATTTAATGGTTTTATTAGATAGAGGAGTTTAAGAAAAAAAAAGTTTTTTTTTCAGATTTACCGGCGTAAATATTTATGTGATTATGAAATATTTTTTAAAATAAACTTATTTACTTAGTAGTTTATACTCTCTCTTTTTCTTTTTACTTGTCATAATTCGCTTCACAAGAGTCAATTTCATTAATTTATTTAGCCAAATTTTATATTAGATGTTCAATAATTGTATAAAAATACTATAAATTATAGTTTTTCTCATATTAATAAAATTTAAATTTACACCTTACAATATTAATCAAATTTTATCAAACAATTTTACTCTTAAAAAGCAAAATATGACAAATAAAAAGTTACGACAAATTTTAACTAAAATCTGCTAATCATGCGTACAGGTAAATGTGTACCAAGAATGAAGTCATAAAGTATTTTCAAATATACCAACTATTCGACTCATGTGACCTACTAATATCTTCAAATATAATAAAAAGAGATAATATTCGAAAATACATCTGAATTATTAGAGTTCTATATTTTAATTATTAATTATTTTTCTATTTGAATTATCATCGATTATTATTATTTTTGTTTGAATTATTTATATTTATGTATTAAAAAATACCTGATTAAGTCGATGGTGAATTGATAATATTTAGCTAGGATAGGGAAGCAACTAATATTAAATCAAAAATTTATTTTTGTAAAGATAAATAATTTAAGTAGATTTATATGTTGCAAAAAAGTGAAAAATATCAAAAAAAATAAAATAATAAACAAATCAATCCAATCCTAGCAAGACAAGTTGCCATAGTCACTTTAGCAACTCACTTTAGTTGAAAAATAAATAAATAAATGTGATATCACCCCTATATATAACAATAATACATTTATTATAATCTCATATATAAAGAAGAAGAATATATAAAATATTCGAGGACACTACTCTTATCTATGTTAATATATGTGTGGGGGACGATTGAAAAATGAGATTCAAAAAATGGATTGTTTATTTTATTTTTTATTATTTCATAAATCTAATTTTTATCTCACAATTCGATCAACTTGTCATTGATTTATTTTTATCTCATAATTTGATCTAACTTGTCATTTTTATATTTGGGGAGCAAACATAACAATTTATTCGAATTAGATATTTATATTAAATCAATATATATATATATATCTGATATAAATAACATGTTAAATATTTATATAAAAAATAAGAAAAACAAAGAAAAAAAATTGAAAATAATTAAATTCACTATGAGAAGGTTGGAATTTTGAAAAGCACAAATCATTTACATAAAAACGAAGTTAAAATTCTGTATTATAGCAAAACTCAAGTTATTTTCATTAAAATTCTATATCATTGTGTAATAATTAACAAAATCCCTCTATATAAATATATTTATCCAATTAAATATACATGTTAAACAAAGCCACAAGGAATTTTAATACTATATGTTATTTTTGTGTACCCCTTACTCACAAACCAAATTGTCTCTTGGTTTCTACGAAAAATATATATGATTGATTCAATGTTTACTAAGTTCTTGTCAACTAATGATAAGCTTTTATATTTGCTTTTTTAATGGCTTGCTATTGAGATCAAGATAATGTTGCATAAAGTATTAGCATTATTTTTCCTATTTAACAACTTTTTAATTAAAATAACTAGTACTTGTCACTATTAAGTTGAAGTGGACAATGGTTGAAAGATATATATATCTGAATATTGTTATAAAGCAAACATGCTTGGATGTTGACATGCACCGTAGGTTGAAAGTAATGCGATAGATTGAATTGAATTTGGATGAATAAAAATAAATTAAAGTAGTAGATGAGTAGGTCATTCGATGAGACAGATCAAGATAAGTTAAATAACAGATTATTGACCTAAAATTGTTAATATAGTTTTTTGATATTCCATCATTAAATAAAATTAATGATACATTTTTTTGATTAAAGTACAACATTTATCCGTCGTTACTTCCTTTTTTCAGTAATGCTTATGAAGTCCTATATATACAACTAACAATAAATATATCTAGTGTAAATCATAGGGTTTTGGGAGAGTTATATATACTCAGTCTTACCTTTACTTTGAACAAATAAGAAATTGTTTTCGATAAATTCTTAGCTCAAATACAACACATAAACATCAAGTATTCAAAAAAGCCTAATATTTTTTAAAGGGAAAAAGGACAATATACCTCCGACTATCATAAATGGTATGAAGATACCCTCTGTCATACTTTTGGGATGTCGATGCCCCTGTCATTCAAAAACTAGATCATATATACTCTTTATACTAAGGGACATACACTTGTCATAATCTTATCCACCGATCCAATATCAGATTAATGGATAAGATTGTATCGCGTGTCCCTATTTAGTCTTCTGTTAGAGTGAAGGGTATATATGCTCTAGTTTTTGGATAGCAAATGCATCAATGTCACAAAAGTATGACGAAGAATATCTGCGTACCATTTACGATAGTTCAGGGATATATTTATCCTTTTTCCCTTTTTAAATAATATTTTTCTTCTTCCTCCTTCAACTTGATATATATATATATATATATGTCCTCTCCAAAGCTACATTGTATCTATAGTTTCAAGCAAAATGAATATTCACAAAAAATACCTACAATGTTTGTTCTTCCTTATTATTATTCTAACTATTTGTGGATTTTCTTTAGCAAAACAAACAAACCCCACCTCAAACAAACTCAACTTTAATAAATTCTTGAATTCAATTTATGAATGGAGAATTCAACAACAAAAAAACTTTGGAGATTCCAATAATAATAATCTAAAAATTGGAGCCCCTACTGTGTTAGCTGGAATTTTTTGCTTTATTGCAGCTTCTATTTCTAGTGCTGGTGGAATTGGAGGTGGTGGATTATATGTACCAATTTTAATAATTGTTGCTGGTGTTGATCTCAAAACAGCCTCAAGTTTCTCTGCTTTTATGGTAATGTTTGTTCGAACTGTATGACTATTTCATTTAATTTATTTAGACAGTATATTTTTATTTACTTAATTATTTTACGTCTTAACATGTTTGTTACGTGTTGCTTGATTCCTATTCATATGTCGAATTCTTCGAAATACCTTGTTCTTTTTCTTGGGGGGTAGCTAGCAACGAGATTTATCGTCTGTTTGGCTTAGTTTTTTAATCGAAATGCTTAAGAAAAGTTGAGATGTTTGACTAAGCTTTTAGAAAGAAAAAAAACATTTTTGAGTAATAGGTCAAAACTGTTTCTAAAATTGATCATCTAAATACAAATCGTCCTTCAAAATATTTTTTTTGAAAAAAAAATGATAAAAAAATACTTCTTATTTAATAAGCAGATTTTGAAAGTTTAACCATACGTATAAACTCGGAACTTCATGCATTATCCCTGATATGCATGTCTGATTAAAAGTTTGATCTGTTTTGAAGAGCACAATTATATTATATTTCAACACGCGTGATTCCTTTTCAAAGGTCAAATACATCAAAATGTTCTTCTTTGTTACAACAATGAGATTTAAATTTATATATGTTTTTTTACTTGTTTTGATATCACGTTGAAGTGTATTATCATCTCATGTAAAATTTTATATTATTATAGATATATATTTTATAATTTATTTAGTTATATATTATGTCTCAACAGGTAACCGGAGGCTCGATAGCCAATGTTGTTTGTAGCATGTTCTTACCAAGTGCCAAACATGGTGGAAAAATATTGGTTGATTTTGACATAGCTTTACTCTCACAACCATGTATTTTATTGGGAGTTAGTATTGGAGTAATTTGCAATCTTGTTTTCCCAGAATGGCTTATTACTATTCTATTTGCAATATTTCTTGCTTGGTGCACTTTCAAGACATTTAAATCAGGAATTTATTATTGGAAAATTGAATCTGAAGAAGTTATGAGGAAAAAAGAGAATATTGAGGAAATTGAGGGACCTTTATTGCAAAAAGAAGAAAAAGGAATAAAAAATATTCCATGGATGAAAATGGGAGTATTAATAATGATTTGGTTTTCTTTCTTTTCCCTTTATCTTCTTCGTGGCAATCGATATGGACAAGTATGTTTCCTTCCTCTTTTGTCTTTTAATTACTTGTTATTGTTTATGTTTTACGTAACTGATAAATTTATTATTACGTGATTAAAAAGTTATTATTTTAAACAGTGAAAATAAATTCTTATAAAATTATAAAATAAGACTCTCATGCATAGTATATTGATCTGCTCTAACTTAGACTTTTCATACTATTATGAATTGCTTAGTTGGGGATAAAAGATAGTAATAATTTCGAAAAAAATATGAATTAGCCTATCCTTTGTCTAATGATGAAAATATAATTAGTCTTATGATTGAAATAGAGCTATTAATTAAGGTAACATAGTTAATTAACTTTGTAAGATTATTTAACTCATTGAATATTTGAACTTGGTGATTCTATTAATTCAATGAGATGAATAATATAATAACCAATCACTAATTAAGTAAGAGAAGTTTATATACGCATTACATAATATGCATTTATTAGTTTGTTAGAAATATTTGATCGTACAAATAAATTTATACATGATTTAACAAGAACGAATAAACAAAATTAATTAATGGTCTAAATCTATAAATTTTAATAAGGGGCTTTAAACTTTTTAACTAAAATTTATGTTTTATTTTTATTTATTTACAACTTGTCGATAAGTGTGGATCTTCCCTTTTTGTCTTTACATGCTTTTTCCATTTAATATTATTACTTTACTTTAACTTATTTTAATGAGTCATGTGATCTTATCTCGATTTTTGAGGGAGTCTGAATGAGATTTAAATCTTAATGAAATAATTAGGTAATTTTAGTAGTTATTTATGTTTGAAAAATTACATAGGAATATCACTTATGTTTGTTTTAGGAATAATATATTTTTTATGTCAAGTATATTTTGAGAAAAATAGATAAAATTGAGTGAAATTATAATCCTAAAACAAACATAAATGATATTCCTAAGTAATGCAGAGAAATAATTCTGAAATATTTAGATTGTATTGTGTCAAATCGTATCATTTTATTATGATTCGAAGGAATATAATAAGATGACATCAAAGACATTAATCTATCGCAAATATCTATATTTGAATTAAATTTCAATATTATTTTGTTATCGAATAAGATTAGAGATGAATTTCTTTTATTGATTAAAAATAAAAATTATTTATCGTTAATTCTTTTTTTTTTAATCTATTGCAAATATTTATATTTGAATTAAATTTCAATATTATTTTGCTATCGAATATCGAATAAGATTAGCGATGAATTTCTTTTATTGATTAAAAATAAAAATTATTTATCGTTAATTTTTATTGTTGTGTAGGGAATAATTCATATGAAGGCATGTGGAGTAGTATATTGGATCATCTCATCAGTTCAATTTCCTCTAGCAATAATTTTTACATCATGGATCTTTTACAACAGAGAAAACCACCAAAATTTACCTTCCAAGAAACAGGTATATATTAAATAACAAAATAATATTTTAATATTAATTTATCGTCATTTCAATTTACTTGACATGCTTTGAATGTTAGGATCGAATTCACACACACTTGATAAATTAAGAACACAAGAACTTTCAAGAGAAAGAGATAAGAGATCTAGAGAGAGAAAGAGAGAAACCAATATTTCGTAATAATGTCCCGTGAGTAAACTTCCACGGCGGTGGATATATATATTAATAATTCAGAATATTTTAGGCTACAGAGAATAAATGAAGAATAAATATTGCAGCCTAAAAATTGGGTTGAGGCGCTGCACCGAACCCCTCCTTCGGATGGGGGGCTCCCACCCTCCAATAACCCCTGACAACCTCACCACGGAGGTTAAACCGCATAAACATTAATATATGACAGTATATCAAATATTAATCAGGCTCCACAACCTAACATTAAATCTATACGAAATCTGATTAAAAATGATATTAATATATATATGTGATGATAAAACCTTTTCGTTACAAGGTCATTTGATTTAAAATAGGAATTATAACTTATTCCACCGTATTATTGTCAAATAAACTATAGGAAGTTAATTAATTTGTGTAATTTTGTTTATTAAATTTGTCTTATTTATGTAGGAAATAACATGTGCAACAAAGAATAATGGACCTTCAAGAATGTTCATTTTCCCATTAATGGCACTTCTAGCAGGAGTATTGGGTGGTGTATTTGGAATTGGAGGAGGAATGCTTATTAGTCCACTTTTAATTCAAGTTGGAATAACACCTGAAGTAATTCTCTATTACTCTTCTATTTATGTTAATTATTTTTCAACTTTTAGGATCTCATTTTATTTCGTATTAAGTTGTTTTTTATCTGACGGAAGTCATTTAAAAAAATAATATTTTTTTCTGAGTAAGTCATTGTTTTGGTGTTTACTTTTAGTTTATTACATTAACGTCACTAAGCTAAACTAAAAATCACTTAATTTTACCTAAAAATCGTTGGAAGTCATTGAATTCTTATTTTTATATAAAAAGAAAAAAAATACTAAACTTTGCCTAAGATATCACATGAAGTCAGTAGACACTATTTTGCAATCAAAATCTGTCTTTTATTTTTTCTTTCTTTTAATAGCTATGTAAAGTTGAATGATTTTTTAGTTATGAAAAATAATTTAGATTACGTAGGTAAAGTTAAGTTTTTTTTTTATATAAAGAAAAAGTTTAGTAATTCAAGTATAGTGTAATAAAGTAGAAGTCGGTAACAAGTTAACCATATATATGATTATATACGCCATTATACACACAAAATATACATCCGCTGGCAACTTCTATAGCTAATTTAAGTGGTTGAGTGGACAGTATTATACCGAAAGTCTATAGGAAACAATCTCTCTGTCTCACAAAGGTAGAGGATATGGTCGATATATATCTGATCCTCTTTATACCATACTTGTGGGATCACACTAAATATACTATTGTTATTGTTATTGTTGAGGACGACTAGTTAGGTTAATTCCTTTTTCTTTGCTTAGTAGGACTAATAATGACATTCTTTTTTAAACAGATTACCGCAGCAACTTGTTCATTCATGGTATTTTTCTCCTCTACCATGTCAGCTGTACAATACTTATTTCTAGGCATGGAACATGTCAATACTGCCCTCATTTTTGCAATTATTTGTTTAATTGCTTCCCTTATTGGATTAGTTGTGGTACAAAGAGCCATTGAACACCATGGGAGAGCATCACTTATTGTTTTTTCAGTTGGAATAGTCATGGCATTAAGTACTGTTCTTATAACAAGTTTTGGAGCTTTTGATGTTTGGAGGGATTACACAAGTGGGGAGTACATGGGGTTCAAACCACCTTGTTGAGAAATAATATATCGAGAGTTGGACTCGTTTGAAGCGTGCTTTGAATTTTGCATATTTTGTGCTAATTATTAAGGAATATTAATAATCGATATTTGGTGGATATATATATATTTGGTTGAATTGTGAATGAGTATTTGGAGGTACTTCTGAGTGTTTGGATATTTACGATTTTCTATAAGAAAAAAGAATTTATAGAAATTGAAGATTTATAAGTGTGAGAGTTGTGCTAGTTTGAAGCGTGCGTTAAATTTTGCATATTTGAACTCCAATTGATTATGAAAATCAATAGTCGGCATTTGGATGATATTTTTGGCTGAATCAAAATGGAGTATTTGGAGGTACTTCTAAGTGTGTGTGAATGTTCACGATTGTCACTAGGAAAAAGAGTGTGTAGAAGTTGAAGATTTGTAAGTGTGAAAATTGTGCTAGTTAGAAGTGTGCTATGAATTGTATATATTTGTCCTATGAATAATGATGAATATCAATCGACATTTGGATGATATTTTTGGTTGAATTGAATATGAGTTTTTGAAAGTAATTATAAGTGTGTTTGAATGTTCACGGTTTTCACTAAAAAAAGTGTATAGAAATTGAAGATTATAAGTGTGTGTGAATGTTCACGATTGTCACTAGGAAAAAGAGTGTAGAAGTTGAAAATTTGTAAGTGTGAAAGTTGTGCTAGTTAGAAGTGTGCTATGAATTGTATATATTTGTACTATGAATAATTATAAATATCAGTCGACATTTGGATGATATTTTTGATTGAATTGAAAATGATTTTTTGAAAGTAATTATAAGCATGTTTGAATGTTCACGATTTTCACTAAAAAAAAGTGTGTAAAAATTAAAGATTAACTGTTATGCTACTTCAAAGCGTGCTCTGAATTGTGCATATTTATACTCTAATTAATAATGAATAAAAATAGTCGACATTTGGACGATATCTTTGACTGAATTGAAAAGGAATATTTGAAGATACTTCTGATGGTGTATTTTATTACAAAATAAAATTAAAGACGTTTTGATCTAATAAATAAAATGAGAATATTTTTTTTAGCGAAATTCTTTCAATAAAGGGAGAAAGGACAAATATACATCTAGTCTTGTGATGTATACATTAATACAATGTTGACTTTAGCTGCTAGTCCAAGACTTTATGAAAATGAACTCATATTGGTTTTGGTACTCACGCTTGCTTTTTAATACTGTATCACTATACTATTTGTTAGATAGCGAGGATATATATATACTAATTTTTTAAAAAATAAATATATTTATTCTAAATTGTAAAATTGAGTAAGATTTATTTTTTTCCTATAATAAACTAGACATAATTTTCATATAATTCAGTATATTTTTTTACATAAACGTTCAAAAAGAGACCCAAGAAAGTTTGATAGAAAACTACACCTAACAATTATGACTTATGAAGAAAGAAATAAAATTACTTTGAACATTAGTGGTGATACAATTATAAAAAAGGTAAAAATATGAATCGAACATTTTAGACACATGGAGTTTATCCAATTCGTATTAAAATTCTGTTAATAATCATTTAAAAAAATACTAAATGATTTGGCATGACATGATGGATTAAAAAGCGAGACGAATGACTAAATTGAATATTCATTTATAATAAAAGGGCATAATAAAAAATATTTTTTTATTAAGAATTAAAATTATATATATTAATATATTATCAATTTAAGTTAACTCGTATTAAGAAGTAATCATTTCATTTCAAGTTATCATATCAATCATAATATAAAGGATTAATAATTGTAAAAGTTTTGCATTTCCAAATGTGAGTTTACTTCCAAAGAAGAAAAGAATTATCGGTGGAAAATTATTTACAGCTAAATAATAAAAAGGGCAACTTTCACATATAGCAAACAAAAAATTCATATTTGTATGCTATAGCAAACTTTGCATAATTGCGTTCCATAGCAAACATAAAAACTGTATAATTCGCTATACATATACAAGTGTATAATTCGCTGGCCTAAATTGTATAATTCGCTGGCCTATTTCGCTGCAATTGTATAATTCGCTTTGCATATAGTTGAATCGAATTAAAATGTATGTATATTGCATAATTATAAGTGTATAGCAAGAAGATATATGTTTTTCTCGCTTTATACAAAAACAGAAACACAATATATACACTTCTGTTGTATAAAGCTAGAAAAAATTGTATTTCACTGCAATTATATAATTCGCAATTGTATTTTCTTTGGCCTTTTTCTCTGCAATATTTGAAGTAAAATGTTTGTAAATTGTATAATTAAGTGTATAACACGAAGATATACATTTTTGCATGTGTATATACAATTTTCTCTCGCTTTATACAAAACAGAAACAGAATTATACACTTCTGTGTATAAAGCAAGAGAGGCGAGCGAGAATGGAGAGTGGCGAGCGAGATTTTTTGGAGAGAGACGCTGGCAAATTTTAGCTAATGTTTGCTATGGAGCACAATTAAGTCAAACCCTAGCTATTCCATTTAATTTAGGTTATTAGTTTGCTATTATATACAATTTTCCCTAATAAAAATTCGTTATTGATCCTATTTAAATATTTGGCATAGATTAAATGTGCTCACTTTTGCAAATGTAAAGGACAAAACTGTTAAAAAATATACTTAAGTGACCATTATGTCATTTTCTCACAAGTCTCAATACTGGCTAATTTTTAGTCCTATAAATACAAGCCTTCCATAAAGGAAGCAAAACATCAATATTTTACAAAAAAATATATAATTAAGATGGCCTCATTTAAGCTCTTCATTGCTCTCTTTGTTGCAATTTTAGGTTCTAAATTTTTACCACTCTTCTCCCATTTAATTAGTATATATTTTTTTCCGATGTTTTATTTTCTTTTTTAGCCTGTTATAAATATTTAGACAATTGATATTTTCATACAAAATATCAACATGCACTATAAGAAAACTGTGGGGATTTTTTTGGGAAATAGTATGAAAATTTGCAGAAAAATAAGTTTCCTGCGAGTTTTTCATACTAATCCTCATGTAATTCACAGTTTTCTTGCAGTGATGTATATATATTAATAGCTAATCGAATCGTAGTTACGTTTAAAATGTGCAGTTAATCACTCTTGGACTCCAAATAAGATGCAAGTGATGGCACTACGAGATTTACCTGTTAATGTTGCTAAGATGAAGGGAAAATTACTTGGACTTGGTGATATTACTACTTGTGGGATGTCTTGCAGTGATCGTAACGATTGCAAAGAAGGTTTTATGTGTTCAGATTGTGTTAAAGTTGGGACCTTATTTGCTCAATGCATATAACACAATCGCACTATTATCAATAAAATATTTATGGAGCGCAAATTATTGTTGCACGTAATGGATGGATTATTAATTGTTCGATATGTCTTTATGTTTATTCAAGCATTTTAAATAATATTTTATTTGCGAAGTTGTGCTAAGATAATAAATATGTAACCTTATAAGTTCCCTATTTATTGGGAGATTACTTACTTTAATAGGTTACATTTAAATTATATGTATATGTTGGGTTGCTTGTCTTTATTTTATCCTACGTGCAAAATTTATTATTTATCGAAGATTAGATCAAAATAATATATTTAAACTATTATTTTTTAACGAACTTTATATCCTAATCATTAATGGTTTCTTTTTTACATTTAAATTGTCATTATATATATGAACTAATTGGGTAGATTGGTGGTGATAGTTCAAATAAAAAATAACATATTAATTTCGAGATGGATTTTTACATATAAATTATTAATATTTAGGTAGAAAAAGAGATAATTGATGATTTAAATGTGAAATTTGCAAAAAAAAAAAAAAGGTAATAATACATTAAAGGTAATACGCATATATGAGTTAAATTGGATAATCAACTCTGCGCGACGTAAATATTATTTTCTAATAGATTGAAAAAAGCATAATTTTCTCGATTTTTTCCTACTTGTCTTCTCAACTACGTTACCAAACTACAACAATTAATTTTACTTACATCTATGAATTTCATCAAGCTCATGTTTTTTTTTGTCCTTCAAACTTATTAATTTAAGATTAAATCGTAATGGATTCGAAATTGTTTTTACATTTTCGAATTTGAGCAACAACTTATAAGGCTCTAGAATGAATTTAGCACTTAAATCACCATTAAAGTTGAGGTTTAAGAAATAATCAAGAAATTATAAATTTTTGTTTTTCTTCTTCTAAACCTCTTCCTTATCTTAACATTTGAATTGGTTGAGTATATTATATTTTAGGCATCTCTATATTTAAAAATAAAAAAGAAAGAAAATGAAATATATATATTTTAAAAAAATTAAAAATGAAATTACACGTGACAATGTGTGCATTTCACTGTCTATTGAGAATTTAATTTTCTACTTCAACTGATATTTATTATTCATTTTCAAAGCCCCCCCCCCCCCCCAAAAAAAAAAAAAACCCAATAAAATATGTCTGTAAAACACTAGTACTAACTATATATAAAAGGAATATACAATATTAAATGAATATATATGTGAAAAAAGAAAGAAATTAGGGTGGGGTTTAATATATAATAAATAATTAGGGTCTGAATTGGATAAGTTAATTCACATTGAATTATCAGAAAGACCAACATGACTTTGTTTAAAGCCCCATCTAATCAATAGTCAAATTTTAGGGGCATTTTTAGATAAAATTATAATGTTAAAGATATTTTTAATTCAATTAGTGAAAAGAAAAAGTTTCAGCCAAATTTATTTGATGAATGATATTTTCACACTTTTCTAATGTTTATGTAACTTTTGTACATAAACATTTAAAGAGAAACACAAGAAAGTTGGATAGTAAAATAACTCAATATAGAAAGATGTCACCTCAAAGAAAACTACTCCTAACAATTATGAACTATGAAGAAAAAAACTAACATCACTTTATTACTTTGAGCATTAGTGGTGATAAGTTCACTCGTTTCGTGTCGAAATTCTATTAATAATAAATATAAAATTACTAGATGGTTCTATATGACACGGGTGTATATGTATCATAACTGTGACGGATGATTGAATTGAGTAATTGTATATAATAATATAGGATCATATTTAGAAATATTTCTTAGAAAAAATTTAAATTATATATACTAATATTAAACTATATGTTTAATATATCTAGTATTAAGAGGTGATTATTTTATTTCAAGTTATCACATCAATCATTATACGAGTCCTCAGATGTAAGTTCACTACTTAAGAAAAATAGGGATCAGCGATGAAAAATTATGTAGCTAAACAATAATAATAAAAATGCATAGTTAATCTTATTTAGAGACGAATTATCTAAAAGATCTTTGAAAGATACGAAGTTTATATAGTTAGTTTTATTTTTTTCAGTAGTACTCGTTAAATTCTAAATTCGTTTTATTTTTTCTCACAAACTTTAATAATCAGAGCTTGTTAAATATTTGGCGTAGACCAAATGTGCTCACTTTTGCAAATGTAGAAGACAAAATTGTTCAAAAATATATTTAAGGGACCATTTTGTCATTTTCTTGCAAGTTCCAATTCTGGCTAATTTTAGGCCTATAAATACAATCTGCCATGAAGCAAGGAAAACATCAAAATATTTACACATTAATTAAGATGGCCTCATTTAAGCAAACTTTACTCTTTATTGCTCTCTTTGTTGTAATTTCAGGTTATAAACTTGTTGATGTTTTCTTTTTTAGTCTGTTATAAATATTTAGACAATTGACGCGTGTATATATCAGTACTCTAATCGTTGTTATATATTTGTAATATATATGCAGTTAATCTCTCTTGCGGTCCGAATAAGATGCAAGTGATGGCATTACGAGACTTACCTGTTGATGTTGAAGTTATGAAAGGGAAATTACTTCGACTTGGTGATATTTCTACTTGTGGGAGTCCTTGTAAGAGTAGTAGTGATTGCAAAGAAGGTGTTATTTGTTCAAATTGTGTTTCACTTGGAGCGTTGTTTTCTCAATGCATGTAATACGAGCGTACTATTACTGGTGAAATATCCTTGAGCGCTCAATCGATAAACTATTAATTACTTAATATCTCTTTTATATTTATTCAAGCATTTCAAATAATGTTGTATTTTTAAAGTTTGTGTAAGAAAATAAATATGTAACCTTATTAATTTTCCATATATTGGGAAACTACCTACTCTAATAGGTTGCCACTTAAATACATGTATATGTTGGGTGTTTTGTCTTTATCCTATGTGCAATTCATTATTTATTAAGATAATATAATTAAAATAATATACCCTAGTTATTACCGTTTCTTAAGAAAAAAAATACATAATATAAGCAAACATAACTATTTTATATGCATATATAATCTTGCAATATTGTCAACCAATTATATAACATAGCTACGCTAAAAAGATATTGTAGCAAATATTTCCACTCTCTTCCAATTTCGTTCGCCACTCTCCTCTCTCCCCGCTAAGATAGGTAAGAACCTGGTTAATCATCTATGGGGTAGGCTGGGGTGGTAATTGCTCATCTTGAACCTGCTTATTTTCCCCTTCTTCACCGTCTCTCACTACCTCCTCAGTCGGTGGAGGAGTCACTGCCCTATTACCAGCTGGACCAGGTGTTTGTCCTCTACCTCTAGAGGGCGTCCTCCTGCGACCTCTACCACGGCCTCTGGCCACTACTCCTCCTCGAGCTACGGTCCCAATGGTTGGCTCAGACGCACCCT
>NC_028639.1:4213759-4215004 GCF_001406875.1 Solanum pennellii | reverse complement strand
AAAAAAAAAAAAATGAGTTTTGTGCAATCTTTGGATGATGGCATCTCTAGTTTCTTTGTTCATTAAAATGACTTGTTGTGATGTTGGCTTGAGGTATTCTGTTTGATAAGTGCGAAGCGTATTTCCCTTTTGTATATCTTGAGTTTGTTGTCATTCAGTGGCCATGCTTTTCGAGAGATGAAGTATATAATGACTTAGCAAATTAATTTTAGTGTCACATTTGGTTTATGAATCTTGTCATTGTTTTGGTTCGTTTGCTTGTGGAGTCATATGCTACGGTCCAACATTGATCTTCTTGAGTAGTCCTCGTTAACTAAATCTTTATCTTGTCACCCCTAAGCTAATTTATTGTTATCTTTTTCGCATGTGAAATTTTCTCTCGAGTCCATTTGGAACTCCATTCCGTTCTTGCGTTTTGGGAGAGCCGTAAAGGCTGAAATTCCTTTCATTCGAGTCATATACAATCAAGCGTAGCGGAGATCGAAGAAATCAAAGAAGACGGACTAGAAGACTTTACTTTATTTTTATTCTGTATTTTATTTTGTAATGGGCACAAGCCCTCGTTGTTTTATTTTTGGTATTTTATGTTGTATGTTTAGCTTAGGACAGGTGGATGGGTTAAAAACCCAAAAGCAGGTGGGTCCGAGTTTCGGCCAAGGCGGACAGCATCCGAAACTTGGACCCGAATCTCTCTTTCTCTCCCTCTCTCTCTCTCTCTCTTTATTACTTGTTATGCGTTTGTTTAGATTGCCGTTAGTTTAGGATTGGAAACTCTAAATCCCCTTCGAAACGCCTTTCTATTTTATCAAACTAAAACGGAATCTTAAAGCGATAAATAATTTCAATTTGTAATTTTGAATTCTACAAGTTTGTTTGAATATAAAGTTCTTTAATCTTAAAAAATGAAGAAAAAACTAAATATTTCAAAACTTGTAAATGTGTCCAAGTAAAAATTCTAATAGTTCAACTTAAAGATTTGTAAAAGATAAACGTAGTCAAATAAGTTAATCGTTGGAAAACCGTAAGTTAGCGGAGTGTCTTAGGTGCCTTAAACACCTTCCTAAGACACTAATATGAATCCCGAACCCCCTAAAAAATGTTTCAAAACAATTTTTCTGTTTAAGTTGTTTAGAAACGAAGTTTTCTTGATTTTTCTTAAAAATTAAGTGGCGACTCCTAAAAATCGAAAATACTCTTAAAGCAAAACAAACTCTTTTCGAAGAAAATCATTTTTCGATAAAACAG
>NC_028639.1:4205860-4207369 GCF_001406875.1 Solanum pennellii | reverse complement strand
AGCATAATAGATTTCCTTTTCAACCGATCGAGTCGAACTACAAACAGCCTGATTCCTGAGGTGTAAGGATATGTAGGCGGGTTCTATGTTGAAGCTCGGCTGTGTTCCAACATTCGCTCTCGAATTCTATTCTCGAGCATTTCGACACCTTCATAATTCGGTGTCAAGATGGCTTTTGATTCTTTCAAATCGTGCGGTAAATCAAGCTTATCGAACTACAAGTGGCCTGAATTCTCATACAGCCTGAGATATGTAGGAGACCTGTTTGCAAGGGTTCGGCCATAACTCCCTGACTCTTGTCAAATCCTTCTTTTAAAAGGCGAATGGAGTTGGTCAAAATTGGTTCGGTCAATTTCATTTTCCTCGAGTTTGCTTGCATCAACCCAAGTAAAATGAGGGACAGTTGTTGACACCCAATTTTAACCCGCGCCGGTATAAATTAATTGTCGAGCTTCCTAAATTTTCCAAATAATTTAAAATTAATTAGTTTCACAAATTTTGTAAATATAATAATAATATAATACATAAACGTTATGCTACTTCAAATGCCTTTGTCTTAATTCTTTAGGTAATATACATATTTACGTAATTATGTATATAAGTAGTATATCTTATGATTATTCAAAAAAAAAAAACAAACCATCGAAATACATTTAAATGTTTTATTAAAGTAGTTTAATTTTAATCATGATTATACTTTTGAATCACCTTTTACGATCCTAATAATTATTTTACTAAATAAAGGAGCTCGTTAATTAATTAACACAAATTCGTTTACTTTTAAGCTTAATCGATTTTATCATTTTTATTTAATCCAACTCATTTGCCCCTTTAAATACACCTAAAACGTTTGGGCCTCTTTTCTGATTGGCCCAAACCCCTTAATCCCAACATTCTCCTTGCCAAACCAACACCAATTTATTCCCAGCCCACCTTAAATCCTCAACCCAATTCCCAGCGGCCCCAATCCCTTCCTCCAGCCCAATCCACTTCCCCTCAGCCCACACCTAAATACCCAACAATTCCCAAGCCCAAATCCCTCAATTTTCCACCCGACCCAGAACCCGCTCCGACCCGACCTTAAGCCCTTTCCCCTTTCTTCCTCCCTCAGACCCCATACGCGACAAACCAGAAGAAAAAACACAGAAGGAAACAGACCCCAAAATGGAAAACGCGACCCTCTCTCCCCCTCGCGTCTCTCCCCACGCTCTCTCTCCCCCTCTCCCTCCCATCGCGACCTGCAGACCCAGCAGATTTCCAGAAATGGAAAACGCGACAAACTCTCGAAAGAAACAGACGCGAAAATCGCGTCTCCCTCACGCCCAGACTCCCCCTCTCTCACCCATCTCCCGCGTCTCCCTCACGCGTACTCTCTCCTCCCCCTCGCCAGTACGCCTCGCAGCAGTACAGTGCTTTCGGCTGTGGCAGACCTGCATTTTCGTCCTCGCCAGCACGCGATGCTGTCCATATGGCTCGGATTTGCGCCACGAAGTTCGCAAGGACATCAAA
>NC_028639.1:4180654-4201038 GCF_001406875.1 Solanum pennellii | reverse complement strand
ATCTCAGTACCCAGATTTTCAGAGTTTAAGTGTTTTGGAACGAAGCCCCTCGACGGTTCGTCGTGCCTATGACGTTTCGTCCTACCTGTCGTCGAGGGTAATGAGAAAGTAGCAGAAGAAAATTTACAAGTATGGGACGACGGAATCCATCACGGACCGTCGTGACCATGACGGTCCGTCGCGTGGTCCGTCGACCCAGTCAGTTTTTATCAAAATAATCTTACTGCTCGGATTGACTAACCATAATTAAATTTTAGGGACATTTTAAAATAAAAACATAATGTTAAAGATATTTTTAACTCAATAAATTAATATAAGATACTTTTTGCCAAATTAATAGGTTAAAGGTTTTTTTTCTCCACACTTTTTAATATTTTGTACGTAAACATTCATTAAGAAAAAGAGACTCAAGAAAGTTGGATAGTAGAATGATCCAATATAGAAAGATGTCACTGTTAAACTAAAAGAAAGACATAATACATAAACGTGTGCTTTAACTTAATCTCATTTTATGTTTATGTCCTATAAAGTAGAACAAGTAAATACACGAGTCCTACATAACACAATATATTTAGGACACCACATAGGACAAAAAATAACATGTAGAATGTCATGTAAGACATGTATGTCTATTTGTTCAACTTTATATAAATTTAAGTGTCTGATTGAAGTACATAAATATAATCTGAAGCTATGTATTATGCCTAAAAGAAAACTACTCTTAACAATTTATGACTTATGAGGAAAAAAACTACCATTGCTTTGAGCATCAGTGGTGATAGAATTACAAAAATAGTAAAATATGGATGGAACATTTTAGAGTTCACTTGTTTCGTATTGAAACTCTTTTAAATAGAGAAAAACTAGATTATTCAATATGACACGAATGTGGATAGACCAAAAGTGTAACAAATGACTAAATTAAGTGATTCTATATAATATATAGATTATAGGGTCATAATTAATAATATTTCTTATGAATAATTTGAATTATGTATTGATATTATATTATCAGTTCAATTTGAACAAATATTAAGAGGTGATCATTTTATTTCAAAGCAGCATATCAAGCATAATATAAAACACACATTAATTAGTTTAAATATTGAAATATTCATGAGATTCTTTCTTAAAAGAATTAAATGTTTACAAGGGAGTGAGTTTGATTTTTGTAGTCAAGCTATTTATTAGGCTAACAAGAAAGAAGAAAGGGTAATACATTAAGAAAGAAGTGTAACACGTATAATCGATTCATTGGTCACTTTTTATTTTAATTCGTCACTTTATACATTATTCGTAAGTGTAACACGTAGTTGATAGTAAAAAAGTGTTCATGACACAATAAATTCTGATATGAAGTGTTTAAAATAAACAAATCCTAGTAAAAATATTTAAAGAAAATATTGATGTCAACTTTAAATAAACATCGATAAATTCTGCCTTAAATATATGGTGTAGACCAAATATGCTCACTTTTGCAAAGATAAAAAACAAAAATGTTAAAAAAATATTTGTAAGTGACCATCTTGTCATTTTCTTACAAGTCTCAATTCTGGTTAATTTTGGCTTATAAATACAAGCCTTCCATAAAGGAAGCAAAGCATCAAAATATTTTACAAAAAATTAATTGAGATGGCCTCATTTAAGCAAGCTTTTCTCTTCATTGCTCTCTTTGCAATTTTGGGTTGAAACTTTTACCACTCTTCTCCCATTTTATTAGTATATGTTTCTTAGATATTTAATCTTTTTTTTTTTTAGTTTGTTATAAATATCTTAGCATAGTCAGAATTTTCATTAAAATTAGGATTCGAAATAAACACATGAAAGAGTCAAAGAGGGTTCTATATCTACTATATAATATAGGGAAAATGCATAAGTACCCCTCAACCTATGTCTAAAATCTCAGAGACACACTTATACTATACTAAGGTTCTATTACCCCCATAACTTATTTTATAAATAATTTTCTACCCCTTTTCGGCCTACGTGCCACTAGTTTGAAATAAAATGTCAACACACGTTGGGCCCACAAGATAGTGCCACGTAGACCGAAAAGGGGTACAAAATTATTAATAAAATAAGTTCAGGGGGTAATAGGACCTTAGTATAGTATAAGTGTGTCTCTGTGATTTCAGACATAGATTGAGGAGAAACTTGTACATTATTCCTATAATATATAATAAAATATCTTCATTATGTATAAGTATTGTACTTTCCTATCTAAATAAATCCGAATGAACCCCTAAACCCTTACAAGCTCAACCGCTGACTTAGTCAATTGATATCCTTATATAGGATATTAGTCTAATCATTGTTGTGTTTACACTGTGCAGTTAATCTCTCTTGGGCTCCAAATAAAATGCAAGTCATGGCATTACGAGACTTATCTGTTGATGTTGAAGATATTGAAGGGAAATTACTTCAACTTGATGATATTACTACTTGTGGGAGACGTTGCAAGGTCCATAGTGATTGCAAAGAAGGTGTTATCTGTTCAACTTGTCTTATACTTGGGTCTACGATTTTTCATTGCGTATAACACAAGCGCACTATTACTGATGAAATATTCTTGGATCGCAAATTATTGTTACGTTAAAATGAAATGAACTATTAATTGCTTGATATGTCTTAGTGTTTATTCAAGCATTTTAAGTAATGTTATGTTATCAAAGTTTGTGTAAGAAAATAAATACGTAACCTTATAAGTTTTCCATATATTGGGAAACTACCTAATCTTATAGGTTACAACTTAAATATATGTATATGTTGGTTGCTTGTGTTTATCCTATATGAAATTCAATTTTAATGAGATAAAGTGAAAATAATATACCTGAATCCTGATTCTTTTTTAATTTTTTTTTCAAATTTCACATCTCAATTATTAATTTATTTATTTAAAATTTAAACGCGATATATTATCATTAATATATTAAAAACACACCTAATTGAGTATATGTTGATATATAGTCCAAATAAAAAAATGGAACAACTTATATAAAGTTTGACCAGATAATTAATATTGATCATGCATGATACAAAAATTGAGTGCGATGGCACATGTCTTATTCCACCTAAACAGTTATCCTAAAACCTAATAAAAAAAATTAAATGCGGAAATAAAACAAAATAAAGGACTAGCATAACATTAACATTGCAGAAATATAACATAACTTCATATCCCCTCCCCCCCTCCCCCCCGGAGGGGCCCTACAAGGTCTATAACTGAAGAAGAACATAAAGAAAAAGTAAGAGGTCTATGATGAGATGACAACAGTCTCTACCTCACAAACCTTCAACAGTTAGCCTTAGACGTATATGA
Source organism: Solanum pennellii (assembly GCF_001406875.1). Classification (NCBI taxonomy): domain Eukaryota; kingdom Viridiplantae; phylum Streptophyta; class Magnoliopsida; order Solanales; family Solanaceae; genus Solanum; species Solanum pennellii. The sequence goes on along the minus strand of NC_028639.1, from coordinate 4,197,719 downwards.
GAACAGGTGATCAAGACAATCCGAGCTTGTAACCTACACAAGTGTAGAAAGTAAGAGAGTAAGTATCAAACAACAACAATACTCAACAAGCAATCCTAACTAACCCTAGGTAAGACAATACTGAACACAAGTACTCTAACACACCATCCAAACCTCCATAAAACTACAACATGCATAGAAATAAATCAACCTAATTTAACAATTCTCACTCAATAACAACAATGCACATATAGAACATCACAACTTGCACCTCAACACATATAGAAATATCATCACAAATTTTCATAATTCAACCACCACAATAACATATTATCACTCATGAATAGCAAGAAACAAGGATGAAGTGTAATTCAATGTAGTGTAACATAATATATGGTGATGTATGTCTATTCTAATGATACACCTAATGAATCTCAATTCAGGACTCATGTGGTACTTATTGAATCTACCACAACGTGTGGAACATCCCCTTATTTTTAATAAAATCAATCATGGCATATGACAGAGTACGGAGCTTAAAAGGTATAAAATATTAACAAAAATTGTAAAACGGTATATAAAATTTTATAGTAGCCAAAACAGCAAAATCGTTGGAAGAACAACGATTTTGCAAAATGTGAATTTTTTTTAAAAAAATAAAATCGCTGCCTAGGCAGCGATTTTCAAAATAATTTTTTTTTTTTAAAAAATAAATCGCAATTTCATAATTTGGAAATCGCTGCCTAGGCAGCGATTTTATAATTTTTTTTTAAAAAAAATGAAAAGCGCTTCCTAGGCAGCGATTTTCTTTAATTTTTTTTTAAAAAAAATGGAAAAGCGATTTTCTAATTATTTTTTTTAAAAAAAAAGTAGAAATCGCTGCCTAGGCAGCGATTTTCTAAAAAAAATCATTTTTTAAAGAAAATTGTAGGAAAAACAAATTTCATTGATTTTCAAATATTTTTTTGAAATTCAAATATATAGTCCATTAAAAATTTGGAAAAACGCTCCATGTGCAGCGATTTCATTTTTTAAAACTAATTTTTTTAAAAAAAAAATTATAAAATCGCTGACTTGGAAGCGATTTTCTTTTCTTAAAAAAAAAACTTTTTTTAAGCAGCGATTTTCTAATAAAAAAAAATTTACAGCAATTTTTTTTAATTTTTTTAAAAAAATGGAAATCGCTGCTAGGGAGCGATTTCCTAAAAAAATTGGGAAATCACTGCCTAGGTAGCGATTTGATTTTTTTTTTAAAAAAAAAATCATATTTTATAAAATCGTTGCAGCAGCAACGATTTTACTTTTTCCGATGGAGTAAATCGCTGTTGTTCCAGCGATTTTGTCGTTTTAGTTAATATAAAATTTTATATACCATTTTAAAATTTTTATTAATATTTTATACTTTAAGCTCCGAACTCGCATATATCACGTCCCTTTTTCCTCAATATTAATCAAGCACGACATGTGGCATATCCCTTTTTTCTCAATAATTTCACAAAGCTTCATCACTACAGTATTATAAAACCGATACAAATATATGTATGCAAATGTTCAATGAGAGAATAGTGACCTTCACAACAATCACTGTAAGAAAACTGTTTGATTTATATGGAAATTTTTTTGGGAATTAATATGAATTTTCATCGAATTTTCATACTAATTCCTAGAAAAATTCCCATATAATTCACAGTTTTCTTATCGTGAACAACTCAATTCATATAATTTTGGCACAAACATAAGAGTGAACCAACAAAACCACTCAACCATACATGGCACATCATATATCACAATACCTTCAAGATTCTTCTTTTACCCACATTATCATCACTAGAGCTTATTCATCATTTAACAATACACAAAATATATGAAATTCTTCACCAATTCTCATAGGTCAAGAGGTCCACTAGCCTTAAAAAGTAACAAAATCAATTCGACACTTGAGTCTTCCCTTCATGTCGAGCCACAAAATTCACATCAACTAGTCAAATATAGAATACCCGTAAAAAAACATGAACAACGACACCCATAATGCTGATTTTAGAAATCGGATTCAGAACGACTCAAAAAGTCAATCTCAAAAGGCTAAGGATAAATCTAGATTTTTTATAAAAAAAAAAACATGATACCCAAATATTTTGGAACCCACGAGTGAAATCTTAACGAAAAAAAAGTTGAAATCATGCTCAAAACTCTAATTTGCTCAAAACACAAGTTCATGAGAAAAACCTCAAATACTCGTGTCCAAAATTTTGAGTCAAATCTGAAATATTTCTTGAAAACTATCTTATCCATAGGGAAGTCAAATATGAAATTTCAATAAAAAAACTAAGTTGAAAATGACCTAGAAATCTTATATTTATCAAACTTCTAACTTTACAACTCAGACTATTGTGATCACCTACACTAAACAACCTGGGAGAGTCAAAAGGCTAACCTAAAACTAATCCAATACCAATTAAAAGAAACCAATCTCATCATCATAAATAAGGTAAAATAGTTTAGTTGACTAGAAACTTGATCCCCCATAAACTTAACCTATAGCCACAACATCTAAATCATTGAAAATAAACCCCCTACATAATGGTGATGCAACCCCAAAATAATAATAGAAATAAATACTAAAGTTTATGTATGGAAAGATGGACAAGAAAGATATATTTAATCCAATAAGTAGAAGTAAGAAATTTTTAGCCAAATTAATAGGTTGAAGTGTTTTTTTTTCTTTTTGACACTTTTCCATATGTTGTTCTTTAACATTAAAAAAAAAAGACTCAAGAAAGATGTCATTGTCATGGAGAACTACTCCTAACCATTATGACTTAATGAAGAAAGAACTAACATTACTTTGAGCATTTGTGGTGATACAATTCAAAAAAGGTAAAATATGGTTCGAACATTTTGGACACATAAAGTTCATTTGTTTCGTGTTAAAACTCTCAATATGATGATGAAAAATTTACGTAGCATATAAATATGTCATTTAATTTGGCTTCAGTTGGTATTTATATTCTCTAATTTTGGGTGTTTACGAACAGATTACTTGTACAAAATTAAACAAGTGGACACACACATTCTACGTGGCAAATACACATAAGACACCATGTACGACACAAAATTTTTATGCAGAACGCCGATAAGACAAATGTGTCTATTTATTTAACTTAATATAAAATTAAATACCTACTTGTGCATGTTGAAGGTAATAGATGACAGTTAATCTCAAGTTAAAAGGCACATTTATATGTAGGGGTGTCAAATGGGTGGGTTGGGTTGAAATTGAAAATATTAAAATGGCTGAGATAGAAGTCGGGTTGGGTCTTGACCCGCCCAAGTTTACTTTGGGCTCAAATGGGCTTAAAATGGGTTGGATCTTGACCCGCCCAGTTTGACCCAATTAATCTCAATAATTTAACATATTGATATTTAACTTTTATAATCACAATTTAAATGTTAGCTCGAAATTATTTTTTTTTAAAAAGTAACAAATTGATAGATAAACCCTAAAAGATGCTAAATAGATAATAATTTATATTTTAAATAGAGAAACATATCTTAATAAAAAGTTTTAAGATGGTTTGAAATTGGAGATTGAATTGGGCTCAATTGAGGGTTCTCTTCAAATGAGTTATGCTTGAATGGGTTGGGATTGAACCCAATTCAAATTATCTTGAGCCCAACTCTTAAAATTCTGGACGGATTAGGCGGGTTATCTATGTTTGAGTTCACTTTTGACACCCCTATTTATATGTATTATGCCTAATCCTTTAATACTTTTTACTGTTCTAATTTTTTAAAAATCTAATAATCAGACTTTGCTAAATATATGGCGTAGACCAAATGTGCTCATCTTTTCAAACTTAAAGGACCAAACTGTTCAAAAGTATATTTAAGGGACCGTTATGTTATTTTCTCACATGTCTCAATACTGGCCTATAAATACAGCTTTCCATGAAGGAATAAAATCAACAATATTAATACATTAATTCTTCTACATATTAAAAATTAATTAACATGGCCTCATTTAAGCAAGCTTTTCTCTTCATTTCTCTCTTTGTTGCAATTTCAGGTTCAATACTTTTACAACTCTTTTCCTATTTTTGTTTGTTATAAACACCGAGATTAGTGATAAAGTCGAAATTTTTATTAACGAGTCCAAGTTATAAAGAAGTAAATATATGAAAATGTCAAAAGAAATTCAGCATCTACTGTATATGCATAAAATATAATTTTCATTTTTTCACTTTATAAACAGTATAATTTTCTATCGAAGAGAATTCAGATGAACTATAATCATTGTTGTGTTTACAATGTGCAGTTTATCTCTCTTGGGATCCAAGTAAAATGCAAGTGATGGCACTACGAGACTTACCTGGTGATTTTGAAGAGATAAAAGGAAAATTATTTCAAATTGATGATATTACGACTTGTGGGCATCGTTGCAAGGGTCGTAGTGATTGCAAAGAAGGTTTTATTTGTTCAACTTGTCTTAAAATTGGAAAGGTTTCTTATTGCGTATAATATAAGCACACTTTTACTGGTGAAATATCCTTTTGGAGCAGAAAATATTATTGTGTCCAATGAATGAGCTATTAATTGTGTATTATGTCTTCGTGTTTATTCAAGCATTTTAAATAATGTTGTGTTCACGAAGTTTGCGTAATAAAATAAATATGTAACCCTTTGTAATATGTTTTCCATATATTGAGAAACTTAAATATATGTATATGTAATTCAATATTTAATGAGATAAAAGTCAAAATAATACATCTGATTTATTATATTTTCGCGAGTTTTACATTTCAATTATCAATTTTTATTTTTTTCATCTAACCTATAGTTCATATAAGCAAATGGAACAATTGATATACAAATGACCTAGTTAGGTTCATGGTATTCTTTAATATACTATTGTCATATATAGTTTAGGTACGAAAAAAAATAATGAAACAATTAATACTTGGTTTCAATAGCTCTTCGTCCAATTACAACAAAAACACACCAAAATTTACACCAATCAGCTCAAAAATTGATACTTATATAATAAATAAATAAGAAAACAAAAAGGAAAAACAAAACTAGATTTTTTTTTAAAAAAATTACGTGTGGCAGTGTGTATTTTACTATCTACCACAAATCTAATTTTTTATGTCATCGACGATCATTCTAATAAGGTGGTAAGTATTATTTCATCTTTATTCAGAGATCTCGAGATTGAGTCTTTCTAAATATGAAATCGCTTTTGTTAGGAACCGTTTTATATCATAATATGAAACTTTTTGATGCAAATTAAATTTAATCAGACTCCAACATAAATATCAAACATCAAATTGAAAAATAAATCTATATCACATCAGAACGTAAGTGATAACTATTTCATTTTAAAGTATTCGTAAAAAAGGTAATAAAATCCTCATAAAAATAAATACGTCTTTTATACTTAGGAGTTAAAATATAACTTAGAAATACTTATGTTTTTTTTTTTCTTTTAAATCACGTCATATTGAACTGGAAAAAAAAAAAAGCATGACGAAAAGTCAATCCAAGTCTTTTTTACCTGTTCAAGTACATTAATCCCTAAAAAGGAAAAATTACGCAAAATAAAAAATATTTATAGAGTATTATTTAATTTAGCTACTGTATTGAATATTTATGATTTGTAGTTATACTTTTTTGAATTTTGTTATAAATTTGTATAATTCAGTTCTTAATTCTTAATTAAAAGCTTACAGAAAGTGCTTTAAAGAATAACGTAAAATGTTCGAAATAAGTGAACTAATCTGATATTTAATTTTTTTTTCCGGAGTTTTCAAGGTATTGCTTACAAAAACGTCCCCTCCCCCCACCCCATGTGGTTGACCTTCTTACCAGTCTGTCTCTTTTCTCTTGATGGAATATACCAATACTCAAGATAAAAATTTAAAATTGTATATACTTATCCTAACTATTTGTATATGATTTATTGATACATTTGATTTGTATAAGCTATGAAAAATATGATAAATTACTCTGTTTGGCGAGTGAAATATACAAACTGAATTCTGAAATTTTTCTAAATTATTAAATACATAAATTGTAATAGGAAAATTACCTAACAAAACAAACTTATACTATTTAATTACTCATCATAGATATGATATAATTACAATTGGCGACTAACATTATACATTAATTACGTGGGCTGACTTCAAGTTTGTATAATTAGTCACGTTTGTCTATGTATAATTCGCCAGAATATACAAATACATATGTATAATATACAATTATTTAACATATACACATATACAATTCACCTCTCTCCCACTCTCTACCCTCTCGCTCTCGCCTCTCTCCACCCTCTCCCAATCTCGATTGCCCTATATACAAATGTATATGTATAATATACAATTATATACATATACAATTCACCTCTCTCCCACTCCCTACCCTCTCTCGCTTCTCTCCTCCCTCTCCCAATCTCACTAGCCTCTCTCCTCCCTCTCCCAATCTCGCTCGCCTCTCTCCTCCCTCTCCAACTCTCGCTTGTCATATATATATATATATATATATATATATACAATTCACCTCTCTCCCACTCCCTACCCTCTCTCGCTTCTCTCCTCCCTCTCCAACTCTCGCTTGTCATATATATATATATATATATATATATATACAATTCACCTTTCTCCCACTCTTTCTCCTCTCTCTCGCCTCTCTAATCTCTCTTACAATCTCGCTCGCCTCTCTCCTTCATATAACATGTAGTTATGAATTGTAATTATCAAATCATAGTTATGAAAAGTAATTATACTATTTTTAAGTGGCTATATCTGAAAGTCTTCCCACGTTTAAAAAGAGACTCAAGAAAGATGTCTTTTTCAAAGAAAACTACTCCTAACAATTATGACTTATTGAAGAAAGAACTAACATTGCTTTGAGTATTAGTGGTGATACAATTACAAAAAAGGTAAAATATGGATTAAACATTTTGGACACATGGAGTCCATTCGTTTCGTGTTGAAACTCTGATATTGATAATTAAGAAAATACTAAATGGTTCGATATAACACGTGTTTGGATGGATCAAAAGTGTAACAAATGACATTAAAGTGAACAATTTTATATGATATAGTATATTTAAAAATATTTCTTACAAAAAATTCTAACTATATACATTGCTATTGTATTATCAATTTAATTTAATTATATAATATAAAAAGTTATTAGTTATTTTAGATTTTAAAAACCTACATCTCTTAATTTGAGTTCAGTACAAAAAAAGAATAAGAAGAATTAACGATGAAAAATTATGCAGCTAAATAACAAAAATTCAGCACTAATTCTATTTATAAATAGATAATAAAAAAATTCATATCTGAAACGCCCTTCATAGTTAAATTCTTATTCTTTTTAATTCACTCTTTTCATATAATTTGATAAAAATTTATTAAATATTTGACATAGACTAAATATGCTCTCTTTTGCAAACATAAAGGACAAATCTGTTCAAAAATATATTTAAGTGACCATTTTGTCATTTTTTCACAAGTCTCAATACTGGCTAATTTAGGCCTATAAATAGTGTCTTCTTATATATATATTTTACAAATTAATTAAGATGGCTTTATTTAAGCAAGGATTTCTCTTTATTGCTCTCTTTGTTGCAATTTCAGGTTCTAAACTTTGTGTTTTACTTTCTTTTTTAATCCGTTTTAAATATTTAGACATTAATATTTATATTATTAGACTAATCTTTGTTATATTTACTATGTATAGTTAATCTCTATTGGAGTCCGAATAAAATGCAAGCGATGGCATTACGAAATTTACCTGGTACTGTCGTAGAGATAAAAGGGAAATTATTTGATACTAGTACTTGTGGCAAACGTTGCAATGACCGTAGCGATTGTCAAGAAGGTTTTATTTGTTCAAATTGTGTTACATTTGGGAATTTATTTTCTCAATGTGTATAACACAAGCGCATTATTACTGGTGAAATATTCTTATCGTATTTCTAAGTTTGTGTAAGAAAAATAAATATGTAACCTTACAAATTTTCCATATATTGGAAAACTACCTAGGTTACAACTTATAAATATATGTATCGGTCTCTTGTATTCATCCTATATGCAATTCATTATTTATCGTGATGATAGTAAAAAAATTCATAGCTTTTTTTTTTTTGGAAAAGGGTCAAATATGCCCCTAAATTATTCGATATGATAAATGTTATGTGATAAGTTCAAAATGACATGACAATTCCACGTGGCATTTAAAAAAATAAAAAATGAGTTGGATATGTCCAACATGGCAACTAACGCCCATAAGTGCATATTTGGACCAAAAGTTGGACGGCGAGGGCATGAGTGAACCAAACTTTAAACGGAGGGTATATCTAGACCTTTTCGAATAGTTTAGAGGCATATTTGACCCTTTTCCCTTTTTTTTAATGAGTTTCACACTTTGATTTATTTTTTTTTCCAAACAAGTCTAGTTGGATAGACAATAATAGTTTATAAACGAAAAAAAACAAACAATTAATAGTTGATATAGTCATATTTAAGGTGTGTTTTGATACATAAACTATAATAGTTCAACTTAAAAAAAGGAAATAACTGACAATTTAGACGTAAAACTCGCCAAAAAATAAAATAAAATTCAAATATACACCTGCTCATAAAATTAAGTAAAAAATTCCCCTTTTTGACCAGCTCTAGAAGAAGTTCTTAAAGTTTATTGTTCAAATTTTTTCTAAACGTTACGTAATTATGTCTTATCTTCTAAAAATGAACTAACTTAATACAATTCAATATACATCTGCTCCTATTTTTAAAGAATTTGTGATATATTTTAATTTTACCATAATACATATACAAATTGTCAAATACTTTTTTAATTTGGTGCAAAATAGAATTTGGAGGAACAATGATAAATATTAGCAAATTGAGCTGCAAAAATAAATAAAATAAATAAAAATGAATAGCAAATAATTTTTTTTTCTTTTTTTTTTTTTGCAATGGTGAATGATTGAAGAAATTTGAAATATATTGTCTACTATTTTAACGTCTATAAAATAAAGATATTCAGATGGAGAGAGATATCATGAGTTCGGAGCCTAAAGGGTATAAAATATTAATGAAAATTTCAAAACGGTATATAAAATTTTATATTAACCAAAACGGTAAAATCGCTGAAACAACAACGTTTTACTCCAGCGGAAAAAGAAAAATCGCTGCTACTGCAGCGATTTTGCAAAATGTGATTTTTTTTTAAAAAAAAAATTGAATCGCTACCTAGACAGCGATTTTCATTATTTTTTTAAAAAAATGTTTTTTAGAAAATCATTGCCTAGGCAGCGATTTCTGTTTTTTTTTAAAAAAAAATTTTTTTAAAGAAAATCGTTGTCTAGGTAACGATTTTGCTTTTTCCGGTGGAGTAAATCGCTGTTGTTCCAGCGATTTTACCTTTTTGATAAATATAAAATTTTATATACCGTTTTAAAATTTTTGTTAATATTTTATACCCTTTAGGCTCCGAACTCGAGATATCATATACATATAAAAAAAGTAAGCCCTAAAAATAGGTGGAATAAAACTGACTAATTTACATCAATCAATTTCAACGCAGAATGGAACCTTAGATTAAAAAAAAAGTTCATCTTAATGTGAGTGAATTAAGGTGTTTTAAGTTTTACTAAGCTTTCTTTATAAAAAAAAAATATGAATCGAAAAGCCCTCTAAAGGACATCTTCTTTTCCACAGACTTGAATGATGAAATCCAAGATATTGCGTCTCTCTACGATATCATATCATATTAACTACGTTCAAATCTATCATATTATCGAGATATGATTGAGTATATCGTACTCATTTTTTCAAAAGTACATATTATATATATGTTTTAAATAATCTTATAATTGTCATTATCTTTTAAAAATAAAAGACGAGCCAGATCTAAGTAATCTTCTTCAAATGAGTGGTTGAGTAATGTATTTAACGTTAATCAATACTTCAAGCCAGCCAAAAAGGTAAATAAAATGATTATATTGATAATCTGATTGTCTATTTAATATAAGGAGGGATAAGACCATCCAATTACACAACATATGAGATGATATAAGCTTATTATAAAAATATGATTAATTATGTATATATTAATTATTTGATAGAGTGGTCAAATTTTGACAATTTGGTAACTCCATGTGTCTATCTACTTCATGTATAACCTAATGGTCTTAGTGATATAAATCTAATTATAAAAACACAACATACTTTCATTTGACACTAAACTATATTAATATTTTTTTTGAATATTTCCATTATTTTTCTCTATAAGGTTTCATTAGTTTTATAATTTTTTAGATTTTAAAAAGATATATTCCATGGAAGGAAGATTAAAATCAGCTTGTGTAATTGGTGGCAATGGATTTATGGCATCTTTGCTTGTTAAGCTTTTGCTTGAGAAAGGCTACACTGTTAATACAACTGTCCGCCATCTTGGTACGCAGAATTTTTCGTAAGCGATATTAATATTTGAAAAAAAAAATATTATTTATGACAAATGGTATTTGTGACATTATATTTTCAAATTGGTTCTTATCTATCTATCTATTATCTTCTAAAAAATAGATAAAGAAGTGTTTGTAGCATCACTTGAGGCAAGGTATATCTGACCCAACCTAACTAAGAAGAATCGAACCTGACAAATATATTTTTTTTTTCTTTTGGAAAAGTGCTCCGAGTAGTGGGTACCTCGTAGGATGACTCTATTGAATTGGAGAATTCTGATGTTGTCTCATGTGGAAGTTAAACCCTATTTAGTTTTCGGTTTATCGCAATACGTGTTTTCCCTTCTAATGATCCTTCATGAAATGTGAATTTAGATTAGTCGAGACTCTTATAAAACGAGTATCGAACACTAGGTGGAAAAAAACAGATATACAAAGCAAGGGCTGAAGCAAAGTGATCCATGCTTATGTTTCTTCTTTTTTTTTTTAAATGTCAATATTTATACAATATATCATTATATTTGGTTAATATTATTTTTTGGTTTCTTATTAATTTTTTTAATTAGGAAATCATAAGAAGATTTCTCACCTATTAGCATTACATGAGTTGGGAAAATTGAGAATATTTCAAGCTGATTTAACAGATGAAACAAGCTTTGATATCCCTATAAATGGATGTGACATTGTCTTCCATGTAGCAACACCAATCAACTTTGCTTCTCAAGATCCAGAGGTATATATATATGTATAATATGTAGAATTATATCAAAAGATTTTGAATTTATTGACTTTAGATCCTGAATCCGCTTCGATTATATTGTCTTTATTTGCAGAATGATATGATAAATCCAGCAGTACAAGGAGTTGTGAATGTCCTAAAAGCATGTGTCAAATCAAAAACAGTTAAAAAGGTAGTATTGACCTCATCAGCTGCTGCTGTGACAATCAACCAACTTAGTGGCACAGGTCCAGTCATGGATGAGTCTAATTGGACAGATGTTGAGTTCTTGACTTCAACAAAACCACCTACTTGGGTAATTTCTCATTATATTTTTTTAACAATATAGTTTACAATTCTTGAAAAAAAAAAGTTTTTTTAATGCTATGCAGGGGTACCCTGTCTCAAAAACATTAGCTGAAAAGGAAGCTTGGAAATTTTCTGAGGAAAATAATATTAAACTTATCACTATAATTCCATCTCTCATGGCTGGTCCTTACTTTACTCCAGAAACTCCAAGTAGTGTTGATCTTGCCATGTCCTTAATCACAGGTCAGAATAAAAACATCACATGAATATCGTGTTCCTTCTGCCCCAGTTTATGTGACACCCCTTTTTTTCTGTTATATGTAATGTATAAAGAATATTACCTTTTATATTTAGAAATGATTCAATTTTAAAATTATAATTTTACCTATAGTGATATGATTTATAGTCGAAAACATGTTCAAGACTTGGTTCTTTTTGTTATAACCGTGGTGTCCAGGTCAGTTTATTCAGACCTCAACTAATTCCACGTGATACTTGTTAAGCGCTAACTCCCAATGTCACAAGTATGGAGTGACCTTGTCCTAGGGTGACAGATGGGAAAAGATATCACCTAGTGTTTTGTCAAGGCGAACTGAACCTAAGACCGCATGACTCTCAAACAGACACAGCCTGAGGTGCTATAAAAGCTTATTTAATACTACAAGTTTTGAAAGTCTTCCTTTTTTTCTTAACCACAACACCAAACAAACAGTGTTGCATAAACTGGTACGGAGGGAGAAATTGAAAGCATTTCATCTTTTCTTTGCAAATAATTTGACAGGGGATGAATTTCTTATAAGTAACTTGAAGGGGATGCAGATGTTATCAGGTTTAATATCTATTACACATGTAGAGGATGTTTGTCGAGCCCATATTTTTGTTGCTGAGAAAGAATCAGCTTCTGGAAGGTACATATGCTCTGCAGTCAACACCAGTGTGATAGAGCTTGCAAGTTTCTTGAAGAAAAGATATCCAACTCTATATGTTCCTACTGAGTAAGTAATGTCACAAATATCAAATAGACCTGGACTATCATCTTTTCTCGAGTTTCACATTCCAACTATCAGTTATCCCCTTTTTCTACCTGAACTATCACCATCTATGTATTAAAACACACCTCAACTCTCCAACAACACCCTTTCCTACCTAAAGAGCTGATAGTTGGGGTGTGAAACTAGAAATATTGAATAAACACCTCAACTATCCAACTGTTCCCTTAGGTTACTGACATATATATAATCTTTGTATCTGATTGATGTATTGCAGTTTCGGAGAATTCCCATCTAAAGCCAAGTTGATCATCTCGTCAGAAAAACTCATCAAAGAGGGATTCAGTTTTAAGTATGGGATTGAAGAGATTTATGATCAGTGTGTTGCTTGTTTTAAAGATAAGGGGTTATTGAAGATCTAAACAATTTACTGATGAATCTTTGTGGCAAAGAGCAGCACTATTCTGTCGATATTTGTAATGAATAAACAAGACTTAATGTTATACAGAAGAAGCAACATTTAATAAATAAAATAACTCTAGTTTGGTGACCTATCATTAAGAAATAACTTTATTTTCGACTTTGTACTCGAACACATATATGCATACTCTTGCTTAGAACTGAACTCTGCTTTGCTTCATATTAAAAAAGTTCGGAAATTGAGGCTATTTGCCAGCCTTTATGCTCTCTGCCTTGTCATATTCCTTAAAGGTCAGAGTTAGAAGTCATGTGCAAGTGAGGGAATTCATAGGGAGACTGGAGACACTTCTCTTTCCTACTTCCTGGGGACTCTAGATTTATCTTTTCCGGTCTTCTTGTTGTTGTTGCTTCTTTCTGCTACTTTATTGATCTCTTCTTCTCTATTACAGAATATTTTTCTCCTTTTTTAGTATGTTACTGAAGCAATTGATAATGCTATTAAATCTGAAAATTGGTTTTGCAATTGGAGCTATCTTTCACTCAACTTATTGAAATAGAACTAAGATTTCTATACAAAAGCCTAAAAAGTACTAGAGAGGGTATGTTTTAGTTGGGAACCTTATATCACAAGACCATTAAACCAACATCAAGTGAAGTCATTAAGTCGGCCAAAAATTCACGCACAAAAGGCTGAGCAAAGTATAAATTCATTTAACATCCAAAACAAGAATACATCTTATTGCTAACAGTCATGAAAGTTGAAACTAGCATCAAATTAAGTTCGTACACAAGGTTAACGTACCAAATTCAGCATCTAAAATGCTAAGCGAATCTGCTGGTCGTCTTTAATCAACTGAAGGTAGATTGAGCTTATAAAGATGGTAGTCATTTGACTTGCCCAAATGCACAACCTCCTTAGCTTCTCGAATCCTAGACGATTTCACCAACCCATCGACCACTCTTTGCAACAACTTTGCATCAACATTACACTTTCTTTTAAAAACCTCTTTGCACAACTCAAGAGCCCAATCAAAATCACCCTTTTCGCACGCAGATGAAATGACACTAGCGAATATCACCTTATTTGGAACAGAACCGCTCTTCACAAGTTCTTTGTACCACTTTTTAGCCTCCTCCAAATTACTCATTTTACAAAATCCTCTAATCAACGCACCATATGTAAACACATCAGGCTTTAACTCAAAACTTCCCAATTTGCCAACAAGCTTGGCAGCCTCCGAAACTTTGTTCTCATTCATCAGTCCTACCAGCTTAGCATTGTAACTTCTAATATCCGGAGCAACATTCTTGCTAACCATTAGCTTCCACATCTTCTCGCCATTATCAAACTTACCATTCGAGTAAAACACCCCAAGAATCGTATTAAACGTAACCAAATCAGGCTTTAACCCGTTCTTCTCAATCTCATTAACAAAGGCAGCTGCTTTATCCAATTCCCCTTTGTCACACAACCCCTTAATCATTATATTATACGTGACAACATCCGGCTTCACCTTCAACTTCTCCAGCAATTCCTCAAACAAACCTTCGAGTTTATCATATTTCTGCGAATTCACACAAGCCCCTAAAAGGGCATTAACAGATTTCACACTCTGCTTACAATTTCTTTCAGGCATTTCATCAAACACCTTCTGGGCATTCTCAAATAACCCAGATTTTCCATACAAACCTACCAGCCTTGCTGCGAAACTCTCTTTGGAGATGTCGGGTCGGTATTGTTTTTGGTGTTCGAGGATTTCTTCGATCCATTTGTACCGTTTTGCAGAGGCTAATCGATGAACTGTAGATTCGTAAATGCCGGTTTTTGTGCGGAATCTTGTGACATCTGAATACTGTTTGAATTTCTCAACGAGTCTTTTGAGGTTCCTCTCTTTGTATAAGTCGTCGGAGATTACTCTGATCGGAGATACTGAGGCTTCAGCCGTGGAAAAAGTCCGGCGGATTACTCTGCTAAAAGAGGCCATTAAGTGATAAAAGAGTAGAGTGTACTGAGTAGGGTTTATGGAGGGTTTTGATGCAAATGGAATAATTTTTTTTAAAAAAAAGATAAATGAAATAATTAAAACTCGTGATCTAAAATACGTTATAGATACTTCTAGTTGGTTTTGATTTCGGCGTAAACGAGTGTTCTCGTGTGTCGATCGTTGTATTATTTCATTTTTGTGACTATTCTTTTACAGATTTGTTGTGTAAATTTCCATTTCTTGTTAATGTGTTGTTGTGATGAATTCGACCTCAAAATGGACATTTTTGGGATGCTACGTATCAAAAGGGAGTCGCTCTAAGAAATACAAACCAAAAGGGACTCACTTTTTGGTCTGTGTATTTACGGAGTGTCTCTTTTGATCTGTGGCGTCCAAAAAGTATCTAGTTTGGGTCGAACTCTTGTTGTGATTGTCGTATCCCTTCTTGCAAATTGTTTGATAAGTTTTTTTATAATCTAACTCCATTTGTTGGATTACACTTGATATGTTGTTGTTGTTCTTAATTTGAGAATATTTTCAAATGATATATATATATAAAGTTAATCACTTAAAAAAAGATCATGGTGGAGTGGTAAGTACTCATTTATCTTTAACCATAAAAAGAATGTTATACTAGAATCGCAAGGTGAAGTGTTTTATATTCGCATTTGGGACAAATGATAATTTGAGTGTATAAATGAAATGCATGTAATAGCAAACTTAAGGATGATGAATATATTAAGGGCTCAATTGGAATGATTTGAAATTATATTGATTTGAAGTTGAAGATATTATTTGAACACGCAATTTGAATTTTTAAGTTATTTTTTTCTCATTAACATGAAAAGTAAACCCCACAAGTTATGAAAGCTATCAAAAATTCTCCAATTCTTATAGAGTCTTACCAAAAGATCACAAATCATAGTTCATAATAAAATATTGTATCTTAAGGCGCTGCATTAATAAGTCGCATATCTCCTTATTCTTTTTATAAATAAGTCTTAGTGATTACAAACTTTAAAAAACATATAATTTTATAGAGATCCCTAAGACATTCTTCAACATAATTCTAAGACAATGTCTTGTCTGGAAACGTTTCCTCGAGATAGAACTATATGTGAACGAATATCAAATATCAAATATAAAAGAGCGAACGAAAACTAAATAAAAAGCTACGAACTCAAAAGTTTGTTTGTTTTTTTTTTTTTAAAAAAAAGGCAACATAACCGCAACAATTCAACTTAATTTCTATATCTATTCCATTTATGTGATTTCTGATGAGTACTGAATAAATTAAGAGTTGAAATTTTGGCCAAACGTCATGCATTGACAATCAATTTTCTCATACTAGCATAAATTTTATTTTAAAAAATTTAAAAATACGTAAAATTAAATAATTTAACTTTGATGCTTTGAATTGTGTCATCCAAAATGAGACATAAAAAGTACCTCTTTTCCGATTAAATTTATATTTATACGTAATTGCTCAACGTTCGAATATCCTTTTGTACCTTCAACTTCAAATAATTTAACCAAATCAAATCGAAACTCATAAAAAAAATTTGTCCAAACATAACAGCAAAAGTTCCACTTAATTGTCATATCTATTCCTGCACCGTTAATTATTAAACAAAGGTCTTCAAATTCAATATGCCAATTTAAATTTATTCAAACATCAAATAAAAAAAATTAGTCCTTAATATAAAGTCTCTACGGGCAGGCCTTGGTTACAAAAATATGACATGGTATTGTAGGATTTATTTATTTTTCCTTGAAAATTATCCAATATTCTTTGTTAATTTTATTTTTATTTTCTTTTGTTGGTCATCTAGAGATATTGAATTAAAAAATTTACAAAGAGCAGTTCTAACTTCCATTTTGGAAGTTAATTACTTGGCATGTACTTATTGGAAGTAATAACGTTGACCTTTTTCTTATTAAGGGATTTGATCACCTTATTATTTGACTAATTAAAACATTAATTCAAACAATATACCCGTAGGCTGAGGAGCAAAAGGAGAAATCCGCCTCGCGTCTGATTAGCTAGTTGGTGAGGCAATAGCTTACCAAGGCGATGATCAGTAGTTGGTCCGAGAGAATGATCAGCCACACTGGGACTGAGACACGACCCAGACTCCTGCGGGAGGTATATATATATATATATATATATATATATATATAT
>NC_028639.1:4172630-4177895 GCF_001406875.1 Solanum pennellii | reverse complement strand
AATAGCATAAACCATAACCTACCTCCACCGAAGAATTGTGATCAAGCAATCTACTTTCCCAATGCTTTGCTTTCCTCTTCGTTTCTCCTCTTGGTCGATCGTTCTCCCTTCTCTCTCTGTTCTTTCTATTTTTTTCTTATTTCAAAACCCTCTTTCTTTTACCCTAATTAGCATATAATTAAGTATAAAAGATGATGAATTAACCCATTATTTATTTCAAGGTTATCTCTTTTAACCTCCAAGAAATTGACTTATTAATATTAACCCACTAACTTTATAATTATAAGCATGAAAAGTCCAAAACGCCCCTTTAAAACTTTAGCAGAATTCCGACCCGAGTGCGCTGACGGAGGCTGTGACGGTCCGTCACGACTGTGACGGTCCGTCACGACTGTGACGGTCCGTCCTGCAGGTCCGTCACAAAGCTCAGAAACTCGATTTCAGTAAAAGGTCTGTGACGGCCTGTCATGCCTGCGACGGTCCGTCCTGCCATTTCGTCACGAAGTTCAGAGAGTCGATTTCAGTACCCAAATTTCAGAATTCTAAGTGTTTTGGAACGAGACCCCCTCGACGGTCCGTCGTGCCCATGACGGTCCGTCGTGGGATCCGTCGATCCTGACAGTTTTTCCCAGAATAACTCTAATGCTCAAAACGACTAAACAGGTCGTTACATATTATCATTATTATTATTATTATTCAGTTAAAATATATGTAGAAATAGCCTTATATAAATATGCAGTTTATATATATACACAACATACCTAAATACAAAAAAGATTGGAGCATATGTATTGTACATTGGAAAACACCATACTCTTATCTTATTTGTCACAACTGAAAAAACAGTATAATAACAATATATTTCTAATATGACAAGAATTAATTTAAAAATTGATTATGGGATTAATCAAATTGCTTATTGATATTTTAAATTAAGGATAAGCATTATCCAATAATTTTAAATTTTAAAGTATAAGAGAGTTGAGACAAGAATAGGGGTTTATGTTAAGTTGATGTTTTTGGTAAATGTCTGGCCTATTATTGTGCTTTTCTAATATTTTAAAATTTAATTATAGGTATTTGGGGGCCATTAATATTTAATGACATACTTTTATACAAACAAATTAGGTGTGTTGAAATAAAACAAGTCTTAAATCATGACATAAGCACTATCACGATTTTAAGTTGACCTTAAAGTTGGACTTTTTTTAAAAATAAGATTCTCATATAATTCATGGCGATAAATAATATATATTATAAATGAGTTCTAAAATAATACAATCTTTGTCTAATTTAATCGTGAAATTAACAATCTTATCATAATTTAGGAGTAATTTTATGTCTAATCCCCTGAAATAAATTCTATCAATTGAAAAAGGAGAAATTATATATAATAGCAAATTAATAACCTAAAATAAATGGAGTAACTAGGGTTTGATTTAATTGTGCTCCATAGCAAACGTTTGCAAGAAATTGCTAGGCGCCTCTCTCCAAAAATCTCGCTCGTCACTCTCCTCCAATCTCTCGCTCACTTCCTCACTTTTTATATAAACACAAGTGTATAAAAATTGTTTCTAATTGTATAAAGCAGAGAAAATTGTATAAATACATATATTTTTGTTTTCTCTCAATCCTCTTCCAGATCTCGCTCGCCACTCTCCCAAATCTCGCTCGTCACCCTCGCCTTTTCTCACTTATACAAACAGAAGCGAAATGTATAAATTGTGTTTCTATTTGTATAAAGCGTGAGAAAATTGTATATACACATGCAAGTACATATATTTTCGTCCTATACACTTGTAATTATACAATAAAAATACTCTCCTGCCCAGTTTCTTTTGCCTTTCTCTCTTTCTCGTTTTATACAATTTTCAAATTGTATATAATTTTCCTCTTTCTCGTTTTATGCAATTCGATTAAATTGTATATTCTTTGTCAAGTCTCTTTTGTCTTTCTCTCTTTCTCATTTTATGCAAATTCAAATTGTATATAAGCGTTCTATACACTTATAATAATACAATTCATTTTATACACTTCGGTTTTATACAGTTCTCTACCCAAGTGTCTTTCTCTCTCTTGTTTTATACACTTCGTTTTTATACAATTTGCTTCAACTGTATATGTATAACGAATTATACAGTTTTTATGTTTGCTATAGAGCGCAATTATGCAAACTTTGTTATATCATACAAATGTGAATTTTTTATTTGCTATATGTGAAAGAAAGTTGCTCATTGAAGAATAGTTATAATCGTGAAGCGTTAATTAAAACTCCAAAATTATATTGATTATTTTTTAATTACGTATTTAAAGAATGGCTAGCATGCACTATTGATACTCTTTTTCTCTTCATATATTTTTTTAGATTTAACTTTGATATATTGAAATCGCAATTTCTTTTATATTATATTTTTTGAGTGCCGATTCTGTTTCATAATTGGAAGAAAAAGTCATTTTGTCTGAAATAGTTTGTCCAACATTTGACTTAAAATTTATTATTAAGATAATAACAAATTCCTATATTTTTCTTATATTTCTTCTTTTATTTTTTTTTAAATTGGATTCATTTTAAAATCTTATTTGGGTTGAATAATTCACAATGCACAAAATGGCAATAAAAATGACAATAAGAAAATCCAAAGAGCAATGGACAGGAGTCAACTAATTCCCTTTAATATAAATATTTGAACATAAATAATTTTGTAAGCTATATATGATTTATATTATTAAAAAAAAAAAGATTAGTGAGTTTTCACATAATTTGAGAAATCATATTTAAGAGGTAGTATTTAATTAAAATTAATTTAATGAAACATTTCTGAATTTCCGAGGGTGAGCGATTTTTTTTAAAAGATTATGGTTGAGTTTAAAACACCATATAATATTGAGATGGAGAGATTATTAATTTAATTTATTTGTCTTATTTTTTTATTTTTTTAATACATAATATACGATGTGACAAATTTAAGACTAAAAAAATTGAAAAATATGCCAATATATTATGCTTATTTTTTATTTAAGACTATAAAAAAATCTATTTTTTTTTAAAAAAAATGAGAAAATAAACGATTATATCGTTACATTAGACAAATAAGTTAAAACGGAGAATTAGGAAATTTGAAACGTGAAAATATGGTTCATTGACGAATGGCAAAGTGGAGTTGAAATTGAATATCGTCATCAAGTCAACACCACCAACTCTATTGACTTTTCTCCCGATATATTTTTATTAAATTAATATAATTATCTGAGATTAAAAATTCATTTATCTGATTAATTTAAATTTATTAATATACCAATACTCATTTAAAGAGTAAACGTTTTCTTTTTAAAAATTTATCCATTTTAGAGTTCGAATTGATATAATCATAATCGTATCCATTCCATTATACTTTTTGTTTGCTTTTATCAGGTGATTTACAATAATTATATTCGAGATAGGTGATGTGTTGAGTGCGTTATGATTCGTGATCGACTGTCTTATAACGGTAGCTATTGATTGTTCTCTTTGTTTATAGTGATTGTCCACTTTCTCCTTTACACCATTTTTTAAAGAAATTTTAAATAAAAAGACTAATTTTATTAATTATTCTTTAAGAAATTTCTTTATAAACTTGCTTAACTTTAAAAAAATAAATTGTAATGATAAAATAGATAAAATGTAATTAATTTCATTTTGATTTAATAAAATGATAAATAATTTAGAATAGTTATTTAATATGAACAACTAATATAAAATGGGCAAAAACTACTTAGTGGTCAATATCCTTCCATTTTTAGTAGAAAAAAATGTAATCCATGGAACTGACCTAACCTACAAAGGTATTAGTAGTAATTATTAATTAATTATACCATGGAGGACAATGAAATATTTAATCTAATTTTTGGTTGACACAACTTGGACTTTATCCTATTAGAATTAATATAACTTATTAATAGGCGGCAAGAACATATTTTTTGACATTCCAATCAACTTGTATTTACACTTTTAATCTCTTTGAATGTGAATTTTTTTCAAATTTATTAAATTATTAAGCATTAAATCATTCAATTATTATATTTGAATACGAAATATTATAAGGCTCATTTTCGGTGACAACACCCTAAAATTTTTATCATTTACTTTCTGTGCATGGTATTTTCAATATGACTTTTTTTTTTCTTTTCAGAAACTTAAACGAGAGATATATAATTAAGGATGAAGGCGTCTTAGTAAGCGATAAATTGTTGAACTCAATGAATTGACAAAAGTACTAGTCACTAGAAGCGAATGCTGAGTGATGAGGTTCATCTGAACTCAATACTTTCAATATAAAATACAATTTATAAAATTTTACAATAAACAGTAAATAATTATCTATAACTTCTAAAATATAACAAATCCAACGTTAAAAATCTTAAAGATTGAATTCATAAAAATTAAATTTTGAATCTAAGCTGATGATACGAGTTCCAAAAAATTGTGGTGACTCAACTAAAACTTCAGCTGTGTTGACTTTTGTTTGTATGTATCAGTTGGTCAACTGCTTCATTCATTCAAATCCTTTACTACCCCATCAATTCAAATAGATTAATTAATAATAAAAAAAACTTTAATTATCAAATTTGTCAAAATTTTGACTTTAATTTTCTTATGTGCGATATTAACAAATAAAATTCATACTTTCACTTATTCAAAAATTTTAAAATTGTTTATTGCAAAACGGACGATAATCATATAATTAACAATAGCGTTATCAAAAATTAAATCAGAAATCAAAAGTCAAATCATATACAAATATATATAAAAAGAGTATTACTATTATCTCTAAAACAAATAAGAATAAACTACTATGTCATATCAAATCAAATTAGATAGAGTAATAATCCTGACGCTTCAGCTTAGGATAATAAGTCTCACATCGATAAAATACAATAAAGATATTGAATATATTAATAAAAAATATTACACATCATTAACACATTCTAAAACGATACATACTTAAAACTAAATATAACAATATCACTAGTAGATTAGACTGTTATTATAATAATTAACTAGAAAAAAAGGAGGAGGAGAGAGTACATATATATCTAAAGTAACAGTTCAGAGAATAATAATATAAAATAATAGCAAGAGAATTCAATCCATAATACCATTTAATTTTTATTTAGCATAATTAAATATGCTTATCTCCTAACTCCTTTAATTGCTATGTCTAATCATCTTTCTTTGAATAATGTCAACCAAATTCCAATACTTTCCCCTACCCCCCACCCCCCACC
>NC_028639.1:4167203-4172594 GCF_001406875.1 Solanum pennellii | reverse complement strand
CCCAAACATATATCTATATGTGTGTATAAATACAACTATGACTTGAGAATTTCATGTAAAACCAAATCAAACAAAAAAAGTATCTTTGAAATTATCAAGAAGAATAGAGAAGGTATTAATAGCAATTATATTATAAAGTTGATTAATTATGGCTGATGAATATTTTCAAGATGGAGTCTCTGGAGAAAGCTTGTGGATTAATTCAACAAAAAATATTTTTAGTTTGTCATCATCAACTAATTGTGGATCTTCAATTCTTGATCCAATTATTGGACAATATAATTTTGCATGGCCAAATGATGATCAATTTTTGGACATGAAAAATATGTCAAATAATAATGATGATTATTATTCTAGTTCTGATGATTCTATAGTTTTTCAAGAATTTCCCAAAAATCATAACTTGGGGATTAATGGAAATTCTTCTTCACCAGATTGGAATCCCTCAATGTAAGTAAATCTTGTTTCTCATCATTTTTTTTGTGCCTCTTAAGGAGATGGAAGGGTTATAAAATGATATTCGATTATTCTCTTCGTCTCAATTTATATGTTAGTGTTTAAATGAGTTCGAGATTTAGAAAAGACTTAACAAGTTTAAAGCTGGTGATCTATAAAATAGTTGTATATGTCTAAATCATCCTATTATTAAGGATAAAAATGAAAATTTAAAATTAAATTTGAGGGTGAGGTGGGGTGAGGGGGGGGGGNGGGGGGGGGGGGGGGGGTTAATGATAGTTTTGAAGTTATCACTAAGATGTTGTAATTTATTTGATATTTTTTTTTTATTATAGTTTTTTTAAAAAGGAATAACTTTTCTACATTTGAATATAATTTGACTTTGAAATTCTCATTTTATTGTTAATGAATAATGACATCATTTATATACAATTCCACAAACATTTATAACTGATATATATTTACACTTATTTCAAAAGCCTTTGATATTTTCTTTAAACTTATATCTAGTTAAATAAGATCACTTAAAATGGGACGAAGAAAATAATTTTATATTCCTTTTTTCATTGCGTATTTCTTAATTTTTCAATCTGAACAAATAAATTTTAAGTCTATTTTAATACCGTAAACAACATATAATGTGTATATATTGGTAAAGTTTTCTTATATATTCCATCTTTTTTTTTTCTTTGGAATTTTGCAGCAATGTTTCCATGCTACAAGAAAAACTCAATTCAAGAGAGAATTATCCTAATCATAATGAATTGAAGATGAATTTTTCCAGCATAATTAGTGAAGATAATTCCTTAATTAAACCAATTATGAATCAAGATTTCACTAATTACTATTCAGATTTGCTTCAAACATTGTTTGCTAATACTGATCTTCATGAAGAGCAACCTCAACAACAATCTTTCAATTATCCATCATCATCCATAAATCATAGACAAAAATTGAAGGATTTTGTACCTTCTTTGCCTAAGGTAAGTACATCCACACAAATATAGTTTTGACGTATTTAAATATGTCATCGAACTTTAATGACGTGATCAAATCATTGTTTGTCACATGGATTAAATATTTTTGCGGAACAGGATAAGTTTTCAGTTAACTCATAATGACATATTGCATGAGCCTTTTCTCAAACAAAAATAACATAAATAAATTCTTTTTTCAAAGTTCAATAATATATTTAAGTCTTTTCCCTTTTATTTTATTTTAATCTATTGGTACAATTTTTTTTCAGTTTGATATTGAAGAAATTGGAGAGTCCAAATTAAGCTCAATTACCAAGAATAACACAAATGAACAAACAAACAAACGGCAGAGAATTGAGACACCATCATCATTGCCAACTTTTAAGGTATATATGCAAATACAATTCATTCGTTTTAATTTATACGATATAATTTAACTGGTTCGATATAATATTTTATAATTTATTAAAGTTTTATGATTTTAAATATATCATAACTTATTTGGCTATATATGGTTAAAATTATAAAATTTATGATCTTAAACAAGCGTAGAGCTAAAGGAGGAGCATACAAAATTAAAATTATTATTTATTTATATATATACAAAATTGAGCTTCGTTTATTAATTATTTATTATTATTATTAGGTGAGAAAAGAGAAACTGGGTGACAGGATAACTGCCCTCCAGCAATTGGTTTCACCTTTTGGAAAGGTAAATACTTATTTTTTAAAAAAAAATATTTAAGAGAGTTTTGATTAAGAGAAAGTTTTTTTTCTCCATAGTTTTCATATTGTTTTTATATATAAATTAGTTGGTCAAATCATATTAAAATATCATGCTCTTTTAGTACATAAAAAAACTTTGATCTTTTAGGTTAGCCACTAAATTAATAATTCTTTCGTTTCTATTTGCTTGTCCGTTGTCATCATTTTAGATTTCATCCTTCTTATTTAATTTTTTTAAAAAAAAGTTATTAATAAATGAACATGATAAATATTTTAATTAATTAATTTGACTAGTAAACATGAATTCATTACTTAGTTTCTCCAGTTATATATATACTTTCTTAAGGGTAAAATACAAAGAATAGTGAGATTTATGTATTGATTCTATGAAGTGTCAAATATTAAAAAACATCAATTTCTAGTAAGGATGATATGCAAATAGAAATGAATCGAAATAATTATTAGTATTTCAGAAAGTCACTTTCTTCAACGATATCAATTTGCTTATTCTTCAATATTTTAATAAATCTTTTCATAGTTTTATTAATTGAATTCACAATTTGTTGTCTCAGACAGATACAGCTTCAGTTCTCCAAGAAGCAATTGAATACATCAATTTTCTTCATGATCAAGTCAATGTATGTTCTTTTTTTTTTTTATAACTCCACAAAAATTAATATTAAATTTACCTATAAAATTAAATATGACGAATTAATATTTGATTTTTTCAGGTATTTAGCAATCGATATATGAAAAATCGACCACCCACACAACATCAACAGGTAGGAAATCTATATAATTTATTTTTATACAATTATTACTTTTTTAACGTATATACTCGTTAATTTTATATCACTATGTTATACCATGTTAAGATATGTTTATTACAAATGAAATTACTTTTTAAATGACGTGATTGTATAAATATTTTTTTATATTGTCTGAGAATATAGATTGTTGAACTCTAATTTTTTCTTAATTAACTATGATAGGTTAAGGAATTACAAGAAGGATTAAAACAAGGGTTAAGGAGCAAAGGACTATGTTTAGTACCAATATCAAGTACATTCCCATTAGCAGCTGAGACTACTATGGAATTTTGGACACCAACATTAATGGGAACAACATTCAGATAGACTTCGAGGCGGATTCAGATTTTAAAATTAATGAGTTCTGAATTGTGTACATATTAAATGAACATCTTAATTAAATCAAATACAAAGTTTAGACTGACGTTATAATTGAATTCTGCTGGACTTGTACCTCATGCGCACCCTACTCCATCTTGATCATACAAACACCAACCAAAAAGAGGAGAAGCTTAAGAAATTATGTATAATTAATTGATCAAAACAAGGTTATTTTAATTAATTAAGTGATCTTGTGGAGAATTGAGCCCCACGATGCCTGAATATGAATCTAATTAAATTTTCATATAAGTTGTAAATTTAATTAAATCCCAGTTATAAATTTAATTAAATTTCAATATAGATACCGAATAATTTAGAAAGTGGGAAAAGCAAGTCAAGGAAAAAGTGAAAGGAAAACAAGTGGCTATTGATCAATTGAAGTGAACCAAAAAATGTACCTACCAAACAAGTTGGGAAGTTTTGTTGACTATTATTAGCATCTCTTGCTATAACTTTTTTTTATCATCTTTATGTGCTTTGAATTTGATTGGTTGATTCGTATCGTAGTATACCTTAGAGAATATATCTCAATATTTGTGTTAGCTCGAATATTTTAAAAATATTGCAATAATCGTATTTAATTAAACAAATAGGCTTTGGGTTTAACCGTTCATACTCAAAGGCTAAGTTAAAATAAGAAAGACCGTTCGAGTCCTACAAGAAGCCACCGATGTGGTTGAAATTCTTCCCATTCATTGGAATTCTTCAATCATATACTCTTTTTTTGGATAATTTAATATGCCATTATTAATATTTTTGAAGAATTCGAATAATCTAATCTTTTATGCTTTAATAAATACTAAATATTAATCGTTAAATTAAGTTCACACATTTTCTTGGACATACGAGAATATATATGGCTTTTCAATTTGTTCTTATTTTTACTTCTCTTGCATTTTCCTTGAGGGATAAGTGGATATACCTTAAAGGAATATATACAAAGGAATATTGAATAGGAAAAGTGTCTTGCCATCATTATGATGGTAGTATGTTCAAGTAGTCTCCATAACTACATCAGTGTCACAATTTATGTGACATTTACTTTATCGATTAAAATGAATATAGCATTTTTATAATTAAAAACAATTGAACTTTATCTATATCACTATATATATATATATATATATATAAATTTACAGAAATTTTATTAGTTTATGAGTTAATTACTTATATACATTTTTACTTTGTAATATGACAAATTTAGATTTTGGTGCATTCGGATACATCCAAATACATGTATCTCAAATATATATGATAAAAATTAGGTGTAATTTGTTCTAGATACACAAAGTGGACGCACATGTGTATGAGATACATAGTAAAATCTCGCTCGTTACTCTCTTTTGTATCTGGTATGCTATATACATGGGAATCACACCAAATACATATAGATACATGTATCTAGTGTGATTAACATGTATCTGAGATACATGAGTATCTTTCTCCCCATCTAGCTCGTCTTTCTACCTGCTTTAGTGTATCTTACTCAACATATGATCGAAAACTCTTAATTAATGGTGAGATACATAATTGTTCGAAAGTATAGATAAAATTAGTATGTATGGTATCAATATATTTCTAATCATAAGGTAGTTTCCCCTCTCCTTTTTCATGCCTCGTATCATTCGAAAATCATTACTCGTCTTTTCATGAAGATTAATATGATCGAAAATCTCCCTCGAATTATGGTCCCCACGACATAACTGCCTCGAATAATACAAGGTACTATTAACATAAACATATATAAAAAATAACATCGTTAATGTTATTTCACTGTTTACATCCCTACTCTGTCGAAATAGGGCGAAACGTCGCGGCAACTCGAAAATGATTAATTGTTTCAATTTTAACAAAGTTTTAAAAATAAATGAGTTTTAAAAAAGGAGTCGCCACCTAATTTTAGGAAAACTAGGAAACCAATTATTAAAAAAAAGTCTACGAAACCAATTGATTCTAGGTAAGGGGTTTAAGTTATTCCGAAGGGAAGGGGTTAGGCACCCTTCGGAATCCACAATTGTGGTTCTCGACTGAATTTTTTTTTT
>NC_028639.1:4162309-4163875 GCF_001406875.1 Solanum pennellii | reverse complement strand
AAAAAAAAAACTTGTTTATAAATCATTTGAGGCAATATAATGAAATAGAGATAAAATGAGATGGGAGATTTCTAGGTTTTGTTGAGGAGTCCACAACGGGTGCATGTGATGCCTTTTGTCATTCTTGACAGCTTTACATAGCCATTTTGTGACTTCAATGTTCCTGCATCCAAAGAAAAATTCTTAGTTTGAAAGACCGATTTGTGTTGGTTTTGTCTTCATGCCCCTTCTTGCATTGGCTTGCACGCTCGCCCGTTCTTTATATGACATATTTGATGGAGTTTTTGAGGACCCTCCTCAAAAATTTGTCCCGGTCTACAATATAGAAGAACTCTTGTAACTTGCTCTGTTAACTCCGAGGTTGCTCATTCTGGAATTTTGAGGCCCCTCCTCAAAAAATTTTCCCAGTTTACTTCAATAAGTAACAGATGACATTTGTGGAATTTTTGAGATCATCCCAAAAATTTTGTTCCAGTTGAAAACTAGATTACCGCAATTTTTGAGATCTCCCCAAGGCTAACTCCGTAGAATTTGGGTCTTCTGTTTTGAATTGTTAAAGAAGTTCAACTTCAAATGAATTTTTGAGATCCTCTCAAAAATTCTGTCCCAGTTTCCATTATGAAGAGAAATGGAAATCTTACTGGGAATATGACCGAGCCGTTGTGGCGCCTACGTATCCCGTTGGAGCAGGAATCAGGTCAAACGTAGTTCCCATCTTGGGGATGATGAGTGCTGCAAAGATTCTGAAAGATTATCAGTAAAAAATGCACAATATGAACATGATGGAATATGCAAATGGTATTCTTTGCTATATTCAAAGCCTAAGAACAAGATATATCATGTTTTGGGATGGACAATCCAATGAAGTAAAATAGGCATCTGACACATATAAGACTAACTTAATAACACTTTTTATAATGAACAACTCAAAAGGCAATTTTTTTTTNTTTTTTTTTAAAGATAATACCGAACCCAAGAAGGGTTGCCTACGTATCTCACCGAAATGAGAATCAGGTACGCGTAGTTCGACAGATAAGGCTTTGAAAATATGCACAAACTATTTTATAATTTTTTTCCGTGCAGATATGACTTGGAAAATATGCACAAACTATTTTTTGATTTTTTTTTTGGAAAAGATAATACCGAACCCAAGAAAGGTTGCCTACGTATCTCATTAATATGACAATCAGGTACGCGTAGTTCGTGCATATATAACTTTGAAAATATGCACAAACTCTTTTTTTTATTATTATTTTTTTTTTTTGAAAAGATAATACCGAACCCAAGAAGGTTGCCTACGTATCTCATTAACATGAGAATCAGGTACGCATAGTTCGACAGATAAGGCTTTGAAAATATGCACAAACTATTTTATAATTTTTTTCCGTGCAGATATGACTTGGAAAATATGCACAAACTATTTTTTGATTTTTTTTTTTGGAAAAGATAATACCGAACCCAAGAAGGGTTGCCTACGTATCTCATTAATATGAGAATCAGGTACGCGTAGTTCGTGCATATATAACTTTGAAAATATGCACAAACTCTTTTTTTATTATTATTATT